>NW_018167584.1:0-206 GCF_001263595.1 Phalaenopsis equestris
TTTTTGATGTTTTTTTGCAGGAATGATGAATTAGAAGCATTGGAGAAAAAAATACAAAAAGGAATGAATTTGGAGTGAAAAAGACCAAAATGTGAGGATTTGAACTAGGGCGCCGACAGCGAGAAATTCCCGTGACTCCAGATTTAATAATTTAGAAGGCTCGCTGACGATACCCTCTGTTGACCTCACTTTTGGTTGAGGTCTAG
>NW_018167585.1:0-206 GCF_001263595.1 Phalaenopsis equestris
AAACATTACCAAGAAAAATGTGAAGTCATTTATGAAAAAAAATTAAAGTAATATTTGATTAGGAGGAATAAATAGTGAATCTGAATGTGATTTTAACGAAAAATATGTAGAGGTAAATGCTGAGGATACAAATTATGTTTACAAAAATTTTGAGATTTTAATACTACTGAGAATAGTAAATCTCTAATCCCTTCAATAGAAAAACC
>NW_018167586.1:0-206 GCF_001263595.1 Phalaenopsis equestris
TGGCTAGAAATTTCAACGAAGTCCATACTCCAAAATGTCTTGCTTCGGGGAGAAGAGTAGTATTCCTGCACCAGCTTCTGAGTTCCTGGATGCTCTGACTACGTATAGTGTCCACTGAGGTGACCGTGGAGGAGAAAAGGCTGGTTCATCAGAGGCAGACTCTGTACATTATACCACAAAGTCGGCCAAAACCTGTGATTTGATGT
>NW_018167587.1:0-206 GCF_001263595.1 Phalaenopsis equestris
GTTTAACGGGAGATCCAAAAAGTATAATTTAAAAAAAAAAAGATTTCTTAAAAAATTTATATCTAAATTTCATTGGTATTTAAAAATAAAAAAGTATAAGTTGCAAGTTTTATATATCATTTTTATAAGTTCTTAATTGATATAGTGAAAGACATTTTTACTCATCAAATATCATTTATTTATAATTAATTTAATATTATATAAAA
>NW_018167588.1:0-206 GCF_001263595.1 Phalaenopsis equestris
CAAATCAAGATTCAACATTTGGTCTAAAATAATTAAAATCTATAATTTATTTCAAAATTAGAAATTTCGTTTTTTTTTTATCTTCTCCACATCTATTTAAGATTAAAAAATTCAAATTAAACTAAAATAAATATGTCATATGCTCAAATTAATTTTTTCGAATGAATTTAATTTTTAAATTTCTTTGATTCTTTGGATATTAAACA
>NW_018167589.1:0-206 GCF_001263595.1 Phalaenopsis equestris
ATTTATCATAGATAATTGTGTTATATATAAAAGAGCCTTTGAGGTACCAATTTAGGGAGCTGATATTGCGTGCAAACGGTGCGCTGTCCAATAAAAATTTAAAAAAATAATAATAAAAGTGGGCCCACCGACATACACTTTTTGGTAAATGGGGGTTTTTATTGGCCCACGGCACGCATCTCTGCGTGCGGTGGGCGGACGCAATA
>NW_018167590.1:0-206 GCF_001263595.1 Phalaenopsis equestris
ATTAATAGCAAAGGATCAATAATGGTTGATTTTACTAAACATTGACCACTATGATGTCGGGTTATATACGCCCTGAAGAGGGGGCGATCCCGCGGGGACAGAACCCCGCGACACTTTGTGGGAGCCTGCGAACCCTCGCGAAAGATTGCGAGCAGCGATTCCGCGGTTCAGAACCGTGATACTTCGCTGTAGCCTAGGAAGGGGAA
>NW_018167591.1:0-206 GCF_001263595.1 Phalaenopsis equestris
TCGAAAATAATGTTTTGTTCAATTTAAGATCAAATATATTAAATTCATTTACATAAATCCACTCTTGGTGATTTTTTTTCCCTAGCGAAATATGTTAAATCCACATAATAAATAGATTTAATAAATCCATTAAATTCGTTTACATAAATCCACTCTTATGACCCAAATTCGGGCGCGCATTTTCTGTCTGGACACCTGACGTACCT
>NW_018167592.1:0-206 GCF_001263595.1 Phalaenopsis equestris
ATATATATATATATATATATATATATAAATGATTACAATTTAAGGCACATATAATTTAACTATTGAAGCCCAAAAAATTGAAATATTTAAATACATGTCCCTAAATTCCTATGTATTAACGCCTAAAAATTTAAATTCTTACATGTTTGCCATTTTACCTAGAAAAGATATATTTTATATTTTAAATGTTAAAATAATGATATTTT
>NW_018167593.1:0-206 GCF_001263595.1 Phalaenopsis equestris
ATATATATATATATATATATATATATATAATTCCATAAACACAAACACCTCTTGTTTGGCGACCGTCATATCATTATGTCTTTTTTTATAGAAATCGGCTTAATGAGTTACTACCTAACTACCTTTATGTTTCAATCACTTGAATATGTTCAATCATCCTAACTTAATATTCCCTTCCGTTGGTTTATCTTAAATATTAATTAAAT
>NW_018167594.1:0-206 GCF_001263595.1 Phalaenopsis equestris
AATAAGCTAGTTCAGGAGCTATCGAGTTCGAGTCAGGTCTATTTTAAGTTCAAACTTCACTTGATAGCTCATCAAACTCAACTCTCACTTATCTAGCCAACACATGAATCGGTTTGGCCCAGTAACACCCCTACTTGAAAGTCCTTTCCAAAATAAGTCTCTACACAATTAAGTCTTCATACAAAGTTCATTTCACATAATTCATA
>NW_018167595.1:0-206 GCF_001263595.1 Phalaenopsis equestris
AAATTTTGAGAATCCTCGCATTTGGCTTTGTTTACACTACAAATACTCCAAACCAAATAGCCCTTTTGTTGACAAAAATAAACCTTATAAGTGATCTGAAGAGGTTGATGGGATTTGAAAATGGCCTGTAAAAGATTATTCAAATAATTGTTTAATAATTTTTTTTGGCAAAATTAGTTAAAGTTATGATTTCTCCTTTTTTTTTT
>NW_018167596.1:0-206 GCF_001263595.1 Phalaenopsis equestris
GTCTAGGACTCGAACGGAGGACGAACTCGACAAGCAAAGATGTGACCGAGTTGTCGGCTTCTCTCTTCGCTCCATAAGTCAAAACCGTAGTGAAAGGCACCATTTTTTAGTTTGTTGACAACAAAGCATAAAACTATTTATCAATCAAGTCTAGGACTCGAACGGATGTCAGATTCGACAAGCCAAGATGTGACCAAGTTGTTGGT
>NW_018167597.1:0-206 GCF_001263595.1 Phalaenopsis equestris
AAAAATGCGGTCAATATAAACAAAGAAAAGTAAACCAAGATATATAAAAATCAAACCAATCAAGTAAAAGTTGCACAACAAATATAACAAGTTATATAAAAGTAAACCTAAATGAAAAACATAATAAAATCCATAAAATTTGTAAGTTATTAAAAACTTAAAGTAAAACAATAAAACAAACATCACTAAAACATAAAATTGAACTT
>NW_018167598.1:0-206 GCF_001263595.1 Phalaenopsis equestris
AAAAAAATATTTGTGTTTGCCCTAATTTCTATGAAAAAACGTATTGATTTTGACATCGGATCGTAACAAATTGGTATCAAAGCGATGATTATGGGAGATCACCACGCCTCGTGATCGAACCCTAGGATATCAAATATGATGCGAAGGATTGTGAAGTACGGAGATTGGGGATCACCCAGAGGAAGCCAACAATGGGATCGCATCTT
>NW_018167599.1:0-206 GCF_001263595.1 Phalaenopsis equestris
GCCAAACACACCCTAACTCTTGCATTATTGTGCAGTGTTTTTTTAGTGTAGTTATTTAATGCGTTTAATTTAGTCCCTTGATTTTCTTAAATTTGATTTAAATACCCTCTTTAGGATTATTTAGGATCATATTGAAAAATTAATATATTACTTTTAATCACACTTGAGAAATAAGAGGTTAAATTATAAATACTAAGATTAAAAGT
>NW_018167600.1:0-206 GCF_001263595.1 Phalaenopsis equestris
ATGTTTCTAATTGCAGCTCCATGACTTTGTAATTGTGCTCCTTGACTTGGTAATTAGTTAGACAATTTTTTCTCCTTAATTTGTGAGTTGCAACCTGAAGAAATATATAGTTTATAGTTAGTATTTCCCTTGTTGTTTGAATTTCCTAATGGGTTCACTTTATTGACCCCCCATTGCAGATTTATAGCATTAGAGTTATTATTATT
>NW_018167601.1:0-206 GCF_001263595.1 Phalaenopsis equestris
CAAAAAGATTTATCTTTTTCTGTCATGTCCAAAACATCAAAACATTCTCAAACTTAATTTGAATCTTCCTTATGAAATTCATTAGATTTCTCCAATTCCTTTTCTTGCGCGTGTTCCAACTCTTTCATTTTATATTTTTCTTTAGATATTTCTTTGAAACGACATTCACTTAGATATCTTATTACATCCATCCTGTAACATTCATC
>NW_018167602.1:0-206 GCF_001263595.1 Phalaenopsis equestris
ACTTCACTACGGCTTCGCAGGCGGAGTGAAAATATATAAATTACCGTTTTGGGCACGATAGTAAAAAAAAAAGTGGTCTGAATGATCCCGGATGACAAAACGAACTGCGTCAACGCTTTCGGAACGTCGATTTTAGCCAGGAAGGGCATCCATTTTGCTGCGAGGACGTGAACGAGCAAAAAATGTACTAAGGATAATTATAATTA
>NW_018167603.1:0-206 GCF_001263595.1 Phalaenopsis equestris
AGGTGGTTGGTGTACCTGTTACTTTGAATGGAGATCTAAAGAATCAATTTGTGGAGACTGATGTTGGATTTGACACTGTATGCCGGGTACATATTAACCACATTTTTTATTAAAAAATAAATTAATTTAGCAAGTTTTAATTTTCAAATGAGCATAAACCAACTAAATTGCCCATGCTCTATCTCTCTCTCTCTCTCTCTCTCTCT
>NW_018167604.1:0-206 GCF_001263595.1 Phalaenopsis equestris
CACATAATGTAGATTATATGAGCGTTATATCGACATTATATTGACGTTATATCACTTATAATCTTCATATAACTTTCATGTAATATACATATATAACCTATATATATCTAAAAATAGAAATGCGAAACTTATTTGTACCTTTCATATAAGTTTATAGAGGGTACAAGTGTATGTACATAGGGCTGTAAACGAGCCGAGCTTGAGCG
>NW_018167605.1:0-206 GCF_001263595.1 Phalaenopsis equestris
AATTATTTTGGTAAAAATAATGGGGATTATAGATGTTAGAAGACAGGAATTAACTATGTGAGTTAATGTACGAAGTGGCTTTTCATATTCTTAAATCAATATAATTTTGTAATGATGATAATAATAATTTATTTAGTGTTAATATCATAGATTTGTGGATGCCACAAAATTTATGAGAATAAGGACATTGAACTTTTAGAAAAAAA
>NW_018167606.1:0-206 GCF_001263595.1 Phalaenopsis equestris
GGAGGTCCATCTTGATGTCAAAGTCAGGCTAACCCCCATAAGTGGCCTCTTCCCTTGGCCTCCTCCAGTATTGGATACCAAAACGACGTAGTCCATATTTCTCATCACTGTGTTCTTCTTTGTGGAACGGATTCAAATCCTTGTCCTTGTCTTCCTCTCGACTCCCGATCACGATCGAAGGTAATCTCTTCCTGGTTCCCATCATC
>NW_018167607.1:0-206 GCF_001263595.1 Phalaenopsis equestris
GATAGCAAATCCATCCATATGAAATGGACAAAATGTGGGCCACGCAAGCAGCCCTTGTAAAGGGTTCTTTATGAGACAACACCGCACATGAGTTCGACAGATTCGAACACCTAGTCAGCTGTCGCGTCAGATAACTAAGAAAATAAGGATTTTCTAATTTAAATAAATACTAAAATCTATAAAAATTCATAACTTTTCATAGAAAA
>NW_018167608.1:0-206 GCF_001263595.1 Phalaenopsis equestris
CAATAGAAAGATGTTTTCAATTAAAAGAAGAAATTAAATGTTCGTTATGCCAAAATCACCTGGATCGTTACTTACAAGATTGAGGTTAAGGGAACCAAAAGAAAATCATCGGAGTTACCGAATGAAAAGTACAACTCCAAATTATATTATTTGAGTAAAAGCCTGGCCAATAAACTCTTATTTATTCTAACAAAATTTCATGTTGT
>NW_018167609.1:0-206 GCF_001263595.1 Phalaenopsis equestris
CGAATGAGATAATAAATATTAACTTATTTTAAAATGATTTAAATGATTCAACAATACAAAAAAGAGGTAAAAATATGATAAAAATAAATAGAACTTAAACGCAAGTAACATGTTAAATAATTATAAATTTAAAATATGATACAAAACTCACCAAGATATAATTGTACATGTATTATAAATAGATAAATATATATATTTATATATAT
>NW_018167610.1:0-206 GCF_001263595.1 Phalaenopsis equestris
TCTAATTCTTAATGGTATGTTTTTCTTGGTTTTCTTTTGTAAATCGCCTATATTCTAAATGCTATGTTTTTCTTGGTGGTTTTTTATTATTGAGATGTATTTGATAGGAAATGGCTGTATTTGATAGGAAATGGCATGGATTTTGACACATAAATTAGGGCAAATAATATTTTATTACAAGAACATCAAACACTCAAGACGAATAT
>NW_018167611.1:0-206 GCF_001263595.1 Phalaenopsis equestris
ATGAAATCAACAGAAAAGATAAATTTATCCACTTCAACCAACGCATCTTCTATAACCATCTAAGGATAGATGATGGATCGATCAGCTAGGGTTACAGTAGTGAGAGAAATTCTCCTAAACCTAATCTTTTGAATATAGAAAATGGCATGAGGTTAATGCTAGTTCCTAAACCACATAAAGCTTTTCCACAAATTTTTTCTCCAATT
>NW_018167612.1:0-206 GCF_001263595.1 Phalaenopsis equestris
TCCGGCTGCCGACAGCTTCTTACGGGCGACCCCCATACATAACTTTCTCCCTTTTAAAGCGCCGACAGTTTCTTGATATCATCCTCTCACTCAAACGAAGAAGGAAAAGAGCACTATTTAGGTGTACCTGAAGCTTGGACACCCGCAAGGGCAACAAAATAGGATATGTCTGAAGCCATCCCTAATAGATGAAGGTGCAGAGAGCA
>NW_018167613.1:0-206 GCF_001263595.1 Phalaenopsis equestris
TCTCCCTCGTTCGGCCTGCCTCGCCTCTCCCTCGATCGAAGCTCCGCTCGCTCGAGACGTCTCCTGTTTATCTCCCTCGCGTTCGAAACTCCCGCTGCTCATCTTCTCTCGCTCGAAATTCCCTGCTGCTCCATCTCCCTCGTTCAGCCTGCCTCGCCTCTCCCTTTCCCATTCGCCTGTTCTCGCGCTCGAGACTCCCGCTGCTC
>NW_018167614.1:0-206 GCF_001263595.1 Phalaenopsis equestris
GATTGGTAGAAGTCTCCCTCATGCATGGGTCATAAATGTTTTCCTCAGAAGTTGGGGCAAGTCTATCTTATGCTTCTTTCATATGTCTTTTCTCCAGACATAAGAAATCTCTATACTTACGGCGGTTGGCTTTACAACATTGCATTTCTCTGAGTGGCGCATCTGGCACTTTTTCTTCATCAGCACTAACCAAATTCCCCGTTGGT
>NW_018167615.1:0-206 GCF_001263595.1 Phalaenopsis equestris
TATAACGTGCTGTACAGTACGGTAGCAGGTATGAACAGAAATAATATAACATGCTGTATAGGAAGAGCAATAGCAGGTAGAAAACAAGAGTAATATGACATGCTGTATAGTACAGTAGCGGGTAGGAACAGGAAAATAAAATACTGTAAAATGTAAAGCAAACCTGTACGCCCCGTGAGATCTGATGTTCCTTAAGTATAACAAGC
>NW_018167616.1:0-206 GCF_001263595.1 Phalaenopsis equestris
ATGCTTTTAGATTCATGATATCAATATTAATGGTATTAACTATTAGTATGATTTTTTTAAAAAAAATTATGTTAGCAGCTCTATTTCAAAGAAAATTATTATGTTTGGTGATCCGCATGTCCAGACAATGGCGATGATCCAGCCATATCACTATAGCCATATCACTATGCATTGTTATGAAATATATACCAGAGCAGTTGATGTGA
>NW_018167617.1:0-206 GCF_001263595.1 Phalaenopsis equestris
GAAAGATATATTACATGTAGAATGAATTCCAACCCTTTGAATTCATAAACCACTTATTATTGAAATCTTGCTCTTTGACTCTATTGAACCTCTTCTCTCTTTTATCTTTTCCTTATTTTCTATCTTTTCCTATGCTCTATATCGTGAGTGTGATTCCAAGATAGAAGAAGGATTCAACAATATTGACGCGTGCTAGAAAATTCATG
>NW_018167618.1:0-206 GCF_001263595.1 Phalaenopsis equestris
CACTTACATTAATCTTCTCACTTCCATGTACAGTCTTCCCACTTCCTCCATGTGTACCACTTAGATAGGCAGTTGTAGGTGGTTATCTGAATGACGGTTGTTGTCTCCTTTGTTCTACTATCTTTCCACCTTCAAAGATAAGGTCTGAACATCCTCTAGTAACCAATAGATTTGCAGTTGTACAACATTGCTGATAAAAAGCTTCA
>NW_018167619.1:0-206 GCF_001263595.1 Phalaenopsis equestris
AATCTAGTCTTGCATCTGGCTCTAGTTCTCGGTAGTGATCCAACTAACAGATTGGTAAGGTGTTGACCATTACCCGTGGTAACCGAAGTATCATCCATAAGACTTCTGAGTTCTAGTAGATCTCCATTCTTCTTCTTTCTCATAGAAGTGTAAACCTGCCATTCCTCTTCTGAAAAATCCGCCTGATGGGGTAGAGCTGAACCAGA
>NW_018167620.1:0-206 GCF_001263595.1 Phalaenopsis equestris
TACACCGAGTCTCCATTGCTTTAGTCTTCTAATATGGCATACATCTGCTTACATAGCAATCAATCTTCTCTGCTTTAATACCTAACTGATAGAACAATTTGTTTATTCTATAAAAACTTCAGAGACTAAGTTTTCAAGTGAATTTGTCTCTTTCAGCAATCTTGCAAACTGATTGAAGCGCTCTCGACACATTAAGCTTTGTTTTA
>NW_018167621.1:0-206 GCF_001263595.1 Phalaenopsis equestris
TCCATGCAATTGATCAACTCATCTAATCTAGGAATATAAAATCTATACTTGATTATGATCTTGGATACAACCCTGCCATCTATGCACATGTGCCACAATCCATCTTTTTGTGGCACAATCAAAGCTAACACAACACATAGATTGGTGTTCTTGCAAACTAATTCTCCGGCCATTAGATCCTCCACCTAATTTTGTAACTCCTCATA
>NW_018167622.1:0-206 GCF_001263595.1 Phalaenopsis equestris
AAAAAAAAAAAAAAAAAAATCTAATTTTATGTGAGATTTACATACCTACCACCCCCAATTAGTCTGTATTTACATATCAGCCATCTAAACCTCAATTTTGCATACGGATCACCCAATTTATGACGAAAATATGGGAATCCGGTGATCTGTATGTTAAAATTGAAATTTTGATGGTTGACATGTTAATACATAAGGATTGAGTGGTA
>NW_018167623.1:0-206 GCF_001263595.1 Phalaenopsis equestris
TCTTCCTTTCTCTTACAATATTCTCTACTAACACAAATATAACTCCTCCCTTTCTTCTTTCTAAAAGTATCCTAATTAATCTATGATAGAGGCATTAGAAATATGTCTCAAAGAGAGGGGCGATGACCTCTTCAATTCAATCCAAGTCCTTATTTTATAATTTTCTAACAGATGTTTTGGTGTCTCTTCAAAAATGTGTTCACATT
>NW_018167624.1:0-206 GCF_001263595.1 Phalaenopsis equestris
ATTAACAAATTTTAAACTAAAAATTTATTTTTTTTTCAAATAATGTAATTAGAGATGATTTTCTCAGTTATACAATTTAGTAACATTTTTCTGTTTGGCTATTTTGACTGCAGATATTTGGCTGAAAATATTTACAATCAAACAATTGATGCTGAAATATCAAAAAGGGTCACTTTCCAGATAAATATTTGCGTACGTAAGACGTA
>NW_018167625.1:0-206 GCF_001263595.1 Phalaenopsis equestris
ATGAAATTTTATTGTAGATTGATTACATGAGCTTTAAGATTGCAAGAGACAGAATATTTGGGACGACATCTGTTAAAAAAAAAAATCCTTTGTTATAAAATACATGTGGGACATGTGGGTTGAGCTAATAGCTCTAACTCATATTTTATTATTGAAGACATCTTTAGCCAGGATAAATTTTTAGGTATATATTTTGAAATGATAAA
>NW_018167626.1:0-206 GCF_001263595.1 Phalaenopsis equestris
ATATATAAGACCGTAATGGTTTTACGTTGATCATTTTCTTGAACTTTTTCTGACCTGTATTGTTGGTTAACCTCTTATTAGTCATTGTCTTAACAACTAGGAAGTTAAAATATTTCATGAAATTACGACACCTAAGCGTTGTGTGGTGGAAATGAAGGGTTAACCATAAAATTCCAAGATGATAGACATATTTTATTGGAATTTTA
>NW_018167627.1:0-206 GCF_001263595.1 Phalaenopsis equestris
TATGACCTGCAATCAGACAACAAATCACAATAGCTAAAATCTTCCTAAAACAAATGTTAAGAAAATTTGTGTTTTCTTAGCATAACTATAATTAATCAATCAATTTATATATTCGACTTATCTTAAAATAAATTTAATAATAATAAAATTTATTCTTATTAATATATAAATAATCACTCAAATCATTTTGATCAAAAGCCCTCATT
>NW_018167628.1:0-206 GCF_001263595.1 Phalaenopsis equestris
GCTCAGGTGAATAATGTTTGACCATAATAAATTAATTTTTTAATTCACCTGAGCATGAAACTTTTTAATTCACCTCTATTACCAAATAATTTATTAATGAATAAATTAAATAATTTTTAATGAATAGAGGTGAATAATGTGAACATAAATTAATTTTTTAATTCACCTCAGTTAACAAATAATTTTTATTTTTAGTTCACATTATT
>NW_018167629.1:0-206 GCF_001263595.1 Phalaenopsis equestris
TTCAGCTGTGATGTGTATAATCTCCGGTTGATTGACTTCTTGAGAGGCTAACTTTGGTACTTGAGACATTCCTTGAACTATGGCCATGTCGGTCATGATAGCAGCCATCTCTTCCATTCTTTTCTCCATTGGGCTTATTGGTTCATCCCTTAAGAAAACAACGCTACGCATCTCATCTACGGCATTCTCTTCGATGAGAGGTTGAG
>NW_018167630.1:0-206 GCF_001263595.1 Phalaenopsis equestris
GTCATTTTATTTTTGTTTTGTTTTTGTTTCTGTCATGTCGTATCATTTTGTTTTTGTTTATCTTTTTGTCATGTCAAGTCATTTTTGTTTATGTCATTTTATTTTATTTTGGTTGTTTTTATATGGTTTTGTTGTCTTGAAATTCCACTTTTGAACGTCGCCATGCAAAAGAGAGTTAGCACACCCTATAACATGTAAAAGAAATC
>NW_018167631.1:0-206 GCF_001263595.1 Phalaenopsis equestris
AATCCTTTTTAGATGGTGAGTTAGGCTGGGATTTAAGGTGCTATGTAGCTTTTCTTTAATGCCTCTGATAATTGTTCTTTACTGGTTTGATTGTCCTAGCCAAGCATCACATTTTTGCTTTTAGTGTGTGCGTGTTTTTCGTATGCATGATAGTATAGTAGGGAATTCTTATACGCGGAGTATGTCTATATATATGCATACACACA
>NW_018167632.1:0-206 GCF_001263595.1 Phalaenopsis equestris
TAGCCAATCAATTACTTATTATACATGAAAATGTGTCATTGATGTTCCCAAGTAGATCTGATGACCCAGAGCAGGAGAGTACGACTAGGAAAGACTCGCCAACAGAAGAACATGAGGTCCATTTATCTGATCAAGTGCAGTCGTTCGAGGCAAAGCCAATAAGGCCAACGTCGATTGAACCATGTGGAGGGCGAAAAGATGATTGA
>NW_018167633.1:0-206 GCF_001263595.1 Phalaenopsis equestris
ATAAGTTCTTTGTGGGACAACTCAGCTTTATAGCTGAGTTGTTCGTTCTTTCCTCATTCTACATAGGTGAGGAATCACACCTTTGACGGTTTGGTGGGCCTCATGTTTTGGTTGTGCTTGTGCTTGTTTCTTGATCTCCTCTCTGTCCCTACCTTCTCCTTTTCCTTTAATCAATAACTTTATTCTCTCAGTCTTTCATTTTTTTT
>NW_018167634.1:0-206 GCF_001263595.1 Phalaenopsis equestris
GTTATTCAGGTGTTATTGTATTCTGAAAATATTCTTAGTGTTATAACAGCACAATAACACATCAATAACACAGAATAACACCTAAATAACACGGGATGAATACTTCATTGTGTTCCCGGGCAGATTTTATTTTTTTTCCTATCACCGCCATATGACATGATTTTATTGAAATTTGCATGTAACTCTACATGTATAATCTTGATGCA
>NW_018167635.1:0-206 GCF_001263595.1 Phalaenopsis equestris
AATGTTTGGTCTCCTCTTAAGCCTATAAATAGAGGCCATGTATGAGAGAAAGATCCATAAGTGTGGAGAAAGAGGAGAAAAAAAAGGAGGAGTGGAGAGTAGAGTCTTCTATTAGCAAGATTTTCCAGAAGAAGAAAGTCGTCCTCATCCTGTGTAGCATGCGAGCAACGAGATTTTCTTTCACGTTGCGGCCAAGAGGAAAGTCA
>NW_018167636.1:0-206 GCF_001263595.1 Phalaenopsis equestris
TATTTTTTATGTGATGTTAAAGATTTGAGTGATATCCATGTAAATATGAATGTTTAGCTGTGAGATATGTTAATACATAAGAATTATGTGCTATGTATGTATGTAAATGCCCCTATTATATTTTGAGATGTTAATGCTATATGTTTTAAAAACCAGCAGCATAATTCTTCAAATAATATCTTCACATTAGATGTCGGTCCACATAT
>NW_018167637.1:0-206 GCF_001263595.1 Phalaenopsis equestris
AGCTCTAACCACGGCTATCTCTCAATAGCTTCGGGGACAAGAAGGGAGGGGAAGGAGGATGGGGAATTAGGTGTAGGGTTGCAAATTTAGCTTCAAATTTTGACTCGGATAGAGATCATATTTAAATAAATAAGTCGAGCTGCGAGCCTTTTTTTCGAGCTGATTTTGAGCCGACCCTAGCCCAGCTCGAAATTCGATCATTAACA
>NW_018167638.1:0-206 GCF_001263595.1 Phalaenopsis equestris
TTAAACTTTCAACCTTGAACCTCTTTATCTTACAGTTTAATGTCCGGTCTAATTTTCAAAACGCGGATGATACCACGTACTATAAAAAAACTTCAAACATTTAAAAGTAAAATGTGAATTGCAAGTAAGAATGTGAAAGGGAGAGATGCATATGCACATCTACAAAAAACATATACAAGAATATATATACAAATTTGAATATACAA
>NW_018167639.1:0-206 GCF_001263595.1 Phalaenopsis equestris
CGCCCGAACCCCGCCGATCAGCGGTACTTAACGGCGTTCCTCGGTGTCCCTTTCTCTTCAGCGACAGATCTTACGCAAAAAAAAACCTCCCGGATCGCTCCCTCCTCCTCGTTGTCGGCCTCGCCGCCGAACTCACTGGCAGCCCTCTCTCCACACTGGCGCTGCTCACCAGAGTTCCCTTTTGTTTCGTGAAAAAGGCATCCAAA
>NW_018167640.1:0-206 GCF_001263595.1 Phalaenopsis equestris
CAAAACAGATAATATCTAGATGGGTGAGAGTTTAGGGAATAGAAGCTAATATATAACGTTAGGTCTTCCAACCCTTGAAATATAGTCCATCACTATTGGGTTAAGTTGTGATGTATCATTCTTGTCTTGTTTTAGTGAACCCTTCTATATACAATCATAATCTTGTTAAGAGTTGGTGCATCATTTTTGTGTGACATCCTAACAAA
>NW_018167641.1:0-206 GCF_001263595.1 Phalaenopsis equestris
CAAATCTAAAATATATACTCTCTTAACTAGGTCATAAGATGGTTGACCTTTAATGCGATCAAACCATTTAATGCGAGTCTCTCTAATTTTGTCTACCGTAGGAGCTACCCAAACCATATCATGGATGTATTCATTTCATTTTTTGTCTTTAAGTGTAAAGCCACTCATCCATTTGAGCATTCTTATCTCAACAACACTTAACTTAA
>NW_018167642.1:0-206 GCF_001263595.1 Phalaenopsis equestris
TTTGATAAACTTTTCAATGAAGTTTCTAAAAATATTATCGATTTTAGTGATACTAATAACGTTAATAATAATAAAATGTTTTATTTTTACTATCAATTTTATAAATAAGAAGTTTAGAAGGTTTTAAAGAAAATTAAGGGTGGAAAATCAGTAGGACCTTTTGATATCCCCATTGAAATGTGGAAATATTTAAGAGATTTAAGAGC
>NW_018167643.1:0-206 GCF_001263595.1 Phalaenopsis equestris
AAAAAAATAATAGCATGACTTATACTTGTGAGTTTGTGACTCAACAGATTAATGAACTCAATGAGCAGATGATGGAGGCAATCAAAGGCAGTTAACCATCAGAAGAGTGAAACTGCAAAGATTAACAATGCCCAACAATGAATAATTGTCCTCATATATTTCAAATATATTTTAAAACTAAAGTTTACTATTTTGACCAATAATAA
>NW_018167644.1:0-206 GCF_001263595.1 Phalaenopsis equestris
ATGTATGTTGCTCATCTCTTGTTCATGAGATTATTGTACATCAAGGAGCTCCCCCATTAGGTCTTCTCACATCTTCACTAATTGGTCTTTCATAAATTTCTCTAATTTGAGCATCATACCTTTGATTATGAAATGGATAGTGATGTCCTACTCCTTAAGATCATCCACCTCTTGGCTTGGATCCTCTTTCTGGGCCTCCATGCCAT
>NW_018167645.1:0-206 GCF_001263595.1 Phalaenopsis equestris
ATGTATGTTGCTCATCTCTTGTTCATGAGATTATTCTACATCAAGGAGCTCCCCCATTAGGTCTTCTCAAATCTTCACTAATTGGTCTTTCATAAATTTCTCTAGTTTGAGCATCATACCTTTGATTATGGAATGGATAGTGATGTCCTACTCCTCAAGATCATCCACCTTTTGGCTTGGATCCTCTTTCTGGGCCTCCATGCCAT
>NW_018167646.1:0-206 GCF_001263595.1 Phalaenopsis equestris
GCTGCGTCAAACTCAGGTTGTTGTGTGGAGGGGAGCGTATCAAAATGTGTCTCAACTCTCGAGTCGTTCCCATATAAGTAGGGTTGGCAAGAAAGTTCATTGTTCACAAAGAACTGGTATTCAACTCATTAAGTATCTCTTGCTCAAATCGGTCGTTAAGTAAATGAGCTGAACACGAACAATTTTTTTTAAATTTGAATTATAAA
>NW_018167647.1:0-206 GCF_001263595.1 Phalaenopsis equestris
AGAATAAAATGTATCTTTTGTAAAATTATATTCCAGTTAATATTTGTAATAATTAAATCACTTTGGATTAAATATATATATTTTATTTCCAAGATGTGTTGGATAAATAAGTTATGATCATGTGGTTGTCATGTCTATTTTTTTATTTGAAATAAAAAAAAGAGATATGAAAATCTTGATCTTCTCTTCATACTTAATTTACAATA
>NW_018167648.1:0-206 GCF_001263595.1 Phalaenopsis equestris
AGCCACACTAATCTGCAATGATATGCGGGTGGCTGAAGAACTATATCTTGTAGCTATGTGTCTGGCGTGACATCGGTCGAGAAGGTTGTAGTCCGCAGTGGCAGAGCACTCATCGCGAGGTCCCTGAGATTCTGGAGCTCATCTTTCCTAAATGATTAAAAAGACAATCTCTTAGTCATTACAGAAGTTGAAATTGCTAGAAAAAG
>NW_018167649.1:0-206 GCF_001263595.1 Phalaenopsis equestris
AGCCACACTAATCTGCAATGATATGCGGGTGGCTGTAGAACTATATCCCGTAGCTATGTGTCTGGCGTGACATCTGTCGAGAAGGTTGTAGTCCGCAGTGGCAAAGCACTCATCGCGAGGTCCCTGAAATTCTAGAGCTCATCTTTCCTAAATGATTAAAAAGACAATCCATTAGTCATTACAGAAGTTGAAATTGCTAGAAAAAG
>NW_018167650.1:0-206 GCF_001263595.1 Phalaenopsis equestris
ATTCAATTTGGTGGAATTTGTGCATGTGGCTAAATTGGGGAAAATTTGAGGATTTTGAAGTTAGGTTGAAATTAAGTGGAATTGAGGCTAGAGAAAGGCCAATTAAAGGCTTAATTTGATTATTAGGAGTGTTAGAAAGAGTTTGTGATCCAAATTGAGGCAATTTAGTACGTTATGGGGTTCAATTGGGTGAGATTGGGTCATAT
>NW_018167651.1:0-206 GCF_001263595.1 Phalaenopsis equestris
ATAAAAAGAATTTTTTATTTTTTGAACTTTATTTTGTTAGAGGTGAATCTTTTTTTTGTTTGATTTTTTTTCCTTTTTTTCACATACTCTGTTAGAGGAATTTTTTTTGGAAAGAGATTCCAATAGTGGGAGCAATAACATTATGTCAGATACTTCAATATTTACTATGAAGGTAGAAAAGTTGATTCATCATATGATTACACTTT
>NW_018167652.1:0-206 GCF_001263595.1 Phalaenopsis equestris
CAATTACTTCCAGAAATAAAGCCAAAACCAAATAAGGAGAAAGTGGTATAAATGTAAACCATCGAAAGCATCCCCAAGGAACTCCAGCCAAACCGAAATTAATAGTGAAAGGAGAATGCCATATAAAGAATAATAAAAAACAATATTCCTTCCCATAACAAAAAAAACCATTTGCAAAGCCAGGCCTTAACATCTAAGGTAAGGAG
>NW_018167653.1:0-206 GCF_001263595.1 Phalaenopsis equestris
CCATTAAGAAGTTAAACATTAATATAGTGCCATTTAGATGCTAGAACATTGGGGCCTAGCCATTCAAGAAAATCATATATACACATATGGCATTTAGAACTTCAATCAATATGCTCAACCTTTTATTAGTCATCATTCTACATATGTGAATTGCTCCAATTCATTTTCTTTTCCTTGATAATCATGATCATACTTAAATAAATACT
>NW_018167654.1:0-206 GCF_001263595.1 Phalaenopsis equestris
TATTTTTCTTTCAGGTAAAAATAAAATGGATGAAAAATGGTCAAATGAGTGAAAAATGATCAAATTTGGAGCTAAAATGAAGGTGTGCAAAAGAATTGTGGTGCCTAAGCACCCAAAACTGGCGCTTAAGCGCCAGGAAAATCGAGAAGATCGATTCTAAGCCACACATACCTTGCGCTTAAGCGTTAGAGGTAGTTACTTGATGA
>NW_018167655.1:0-206 GCF_001263595.1 Phalaenopsis equestris
CTTACATATATTTTAGTGAATACACGTCAAATCTTTGTGCATATGATGAACATTATTTCCCGAATTAAAATATTTTTGATGAATTATTTTATCTTAATAATTTAAATAAAATTGTTGCTTTATTAAATACTTTTACCTAACTATTAATGAGGGAACAAATGTCCTCGCCATCATTATCATGTAAATCAAGGGGCATTTATGTTGAG
>NW_018167656.1:0-206 GCF_001263595.1 Phalaenopsis equestris
ATAATTTAGAAGGTTCATTGAATGTGGACGGTGCCCTCGAGGCCGCCAACGACGAGATCGGTGGTTATTTCCAAAGGTAATTTGAATGTGGACGGTTTTTGAAGGGATGCTTAGGCAACACTTGAGAAAACTCCTCCACATCTTTAAAAGAAGTTTTTGGCCGCAAATGAGAAGAGAGGCTCAAGAGTTTGAGGAGTTGGAAGGTT
>NW_018167657.1:0-206 GCF_001263595.1 Phalaenopsis equestris
TTCAAGTCAGTTGCCGCACCTCCAGGTTCCACCTAGCCTTCCTCTTGTAGCTGCCTACCGTTCCCGCGCCTTTCCAATCCACCACAACTACTTTGGGCCTTCTGAACAGCCTCAGCACCCGACGCACGTTCCAGCAGGCTACTGTACCAACAGCTCGTCCTCAACACCCCTACTTCGCTGGCATTCACTTTGACGCCTTCATAGGC
>NW_018167658.1:0-206 GCF_001263595.1 Phalaenopsis equestris
TGATATAAACAAAAATATTCAGTAAAAAAGTAAATATTAAATTTAATAAGACAAAAAAGTAAATAAAATATAAAACAAATCATATTATTAGGTTAAGTATTAGTAAAATGGATTTTGCATAAGTAAAGTTGGAGGTAAAATAAGAATTAACTTCATATAGATGAAAAGTTTTTGAAAAATAAATTGATAATATATAACAATTAATT
>NW_018167659.1:0-206 GCF_001263595.1 Phalaenopsis equestris
AAATATGAATAGGAATTGAATTTGGGAGTTTAAAAGGTAACTTCTGCCCAAAAAATCATCAAAAACCACCACTCGTACATAAGGAATCGTCATCTCACCGGTCTCGCCGTCGGCCGAGTTGATGGCGCCATTGGCGCGCCTTTGTGTTACTTTTGCCTAGACTCTTGGGATAACCCACCGTTGATGGCATCGATGGCATCGTCGGC
>NW_018167660.1:0-206 GCF_001263595.1 Phalaenopsis equestris
TTTTTTTTTATTATTATTCTTATAATTTGTCATAGTTCATTGCTATTCTAAATGTGGCTTGTGAAAAAACATAAAAAAAAAATGATTTTGTCAAATAAAAAAAAACAATGTTAATCAATTAGGCGGAGGTGGTAGAGGCTGAAGGTGGCGGCAGCCGTAGTTAGTTGGGTCTGCGGTGCAGAATGAAGGGTTGCAGCTCCCTATAA
>NW_018167661.1:0-206 GCF_001263595.1 Phalaenopsis equestris
TGAGCTTGAGTTGAAGTTACTTCCTGAACATTTGATGTATGTCTTTTTAGGTCATTTCTTAATATTAATAGTTATAAATTCATTAAAATTAACTTTAGAAAAAGACATAAGTTTAATGAAATCTTTGAAAAGTTACAGGAAAGCCTTTGGATGGAAAACTGCTGATATAAAAGGAATCATTCCTTTAAATTTTATGCATAAAATTT
>NW_018167662.1:0-206 GCF_001263595.1 Phalaenopsis equestris
ATTTTTGTTGTTTCAATTTTGATCCAATAAATTCTCATTTTCCATAAAATTAGGCAAAAATAAATATGTTTCTAAATATTTTATGAAATACACGGACTACATAAAGACATAAACATAATATACGTGAAATATCTCAAACAAAAAAAACTCAAAAATAAGCTAAACAACGAAACAAATGGGTTGCCACCCACAAAGCGCTTGGTTTA
>NW_018167663.1:0-206 GCF_001263595.1 Phalaenopsis equestris
GTTGTGAACCATATAGGTTGTAGTTGGTCACGTAGGCCGTAGTTGTGAGCTGTAATGCCATTTTTAGGCTGTGGGAACGAGAATCGAAGTCGGGAGTTGCACGAGCTATGAATCATGTAGGTTGTAGCTCGTTCTGTAGGTCATATTGGTGAGCTGTGTTTGATGTTTGTAGGATGCAGAGGCTGAGTCGAGTTGCACAAGCTGTG
>NW_018167664.1:0-206 GCF_001263595.1 Phalaenopsis equestris
GAGGTAGAAACCAACTTGTCACCTTTTTATGATAATGGTAAAATTTTAATTTTATAAATTATTATGACTTGGAGGATAATTCAATTGGATGATTCTAAGGTAGTGTGCTTAAGCTAGGAAGACACTAATTTACTTATTTGAATCCCCTAGTTGATGGTTAGACGATAAGCATGATCTTTTGATAAGAATTAAATACTTCTAATTCA
>NW_018167665.1:0-206 GCF_001263595.1 Phalaenopsis equestris
TTGTAGCGTTGCAGTGAATTAATTTTTTTAAAATATTAATCACCAAAGATATATATAATTAGTATTATTCTGAGTCTAAATGAGCCGAATAAATATTTTTCGTGTTATTTGTGTTCAGTTCGTTAATTTAATGAACAAATAGAACACGAACTTCTTAACGAACAGATCAGGAGTTGTTAGCGAACAAGACATCGATTTTGACGGAC
>NW_018167666.1:0-206 GCF_001263595.1 Phalaenopsis equestris
AAGAAAATTAGGGTTTTTCATCATAGAGTTGTTCTCTTGCTTTGGAAAAAATTTAAGGACAGTCTTAAACACATGAAGAGCAAGCCCTCCAAATTTCACACAATTTTGATTAATATTTGATTTTAAAAAAATTATGTATTTAATTAATTTAAAAATAAATGTTAGGCAAATATTTTTATTTTTAGTCCACATTATTCTTCTTTGTT
>NW_018167667.1:0-206 GCF_001263595.1 Phalaenopsis equestris
TAGAAAGAGTTGGACAAACCGATATAAATCATCCTAATCGATCAATATTTTATATATAATGAGAACGGTAATTTAATTACAAAAACTAATTAGTTAAAATTTTCATAAATTAAAAAATGTCTTTATATAAAGAGAAATACTTGATACTTTAGATGTTTGACATGTAAATACATAAAATTTTGGTGTTATATATATATATATATATA
>NW_018167668.1:0-206 GCF_001263595.1 Phalaenopsis equestris
TAAGTGATTCGATGTACTGATGTACTGATGTACTGTGCACATTAAAGAAATGATGCACATTAAAGAATCATAAAAGTGGGTCTTTGTGTATAATTTGAGGGTATCTTTAAATACACATATTTGAGAATACATTTGAGTATTAAAGTAATCCTTTGATGATTATTAAATATATTAAATTATTAAATACTTATAATGAAAGAGAAATT
>NW_018167669.1:0-206 GCF_001263595.1 Phalaenopsis equestris
TTCATCGTAGATATTGATGATACAACTGTTAGGAACGCAGTCGGCTGGAAGTGTGCTCCACCTAACCATCCTATTGATCATCCACTTTATTATAAGAGGTAACAAATCCACCTTATCATGTCTTAAAATTCCTGAGGAATTTCCTTATCTATCTTTGGAAAAATTATAACACCATCCACATTGGATGGTGATTCTGCCTTTTCCAC
>NW_018167670.1:0-206 GCF_001263595.1 Phalaenopsis equestris
TTGTGTAGGTCAGTGTGATTGTGTGTTGCATATTTAGATTTTTGTTTATGCACAGGGGAGCTGAGGCTGATCTCGCCCCTTTTGTCCCTGAGATGGAGTGCACACTTAGACATCTTAGGATATTGTACTAGTTTTCTAAAACACATATTGAGATGGCTGACTCTAACACATCCACCTTGAAACTAATTAGGGAGAATGCCAACCCC
>NW_018167671.1:0-206 GCF_001263595.1 Phalaenopsis equestris
TTAAATTTACATTATTTATTATTAAATTTCAATTTTTTTATTTTGTGAAATCCTAATCAAATTCTTTACTTAAATTTTCTTTATCAAAGTTTGCTTGGGTCAATCTTTCTCTTTCTCTAGCTCACACTTTTCCTCTCCTCCTATTCTCCTCCAAATTTGGAATTCTGACCAAAAGTCCTAAATAATAAATTTTTTTATTAATATAT
>NW_018167672.1:0-206 GCF_001263595.1 Phalaenopsis equestris
TTTTGGTTCATGAAGTGGGCATTCATGAAGACGCCGCCAACTACGCGCTTCCAAAGAGAAATGCCTTTTCCAATGAAATTATAGCAAATGAAGTGAAAGATTCAGAAGAATCATAAGGAAGAGGTCATTCAACTCTGCTTCAATGATCAACTATTATTGCTTCACAACAGATTGGTAGAGGTTCTTTCAGCCCATACACCCGAGAT
>NW_018167673.1:0-206 GCF_001263595.1 Phalaenopsis equestris
TGAGTTTGAGTTAGACGTAGGTTGGGTCAGGTCTAGGTTAAGTTTGGATTAGACCTAGGTTTACTCAGGTCTAGGTTAGTATTAGGGTTAGACCTGGGTTGGTTCATGTCAAGATTAAGTTTGGGTTAGACCTGGGTTAGGTCAGGTCTTAGTTAAGTTTGGGTAAGACTTGGGTTGGGTCAGGTCTAAGTTAGGGTTAGGGTTAG
>NW_018167674.1:0-206 GCF_001263595.1 Phalaenopsis equestris
AACCAAAACCACCAGGACAATCGAAGAACTAAAGAACACATCCTACTTTCTTGAGTACCACCATCATAGCCATGATTACAAAAGAGAAAAGTTAAAAAATGGTCCCCTCACACTTTGTATGGGCTATTTTAGTCCCAATGTTTATAAATGTCGGCCGTTATTTTTGGAAAGGGGTGATTTTTATAAAATATGAAAATAGTTTTAAT
>NW_018167675.1:0-206 GCF_001263595.1 Phalaenopsis equestris
AATGTTCTTCAAGGTATGTAAGGCTTGCTTCCCTGTGATTTAGGAGATGTGGTTGTTTGTGGATTTCTTAGACTTTACCCTCTGTGATAATTGTTAACAGAGATAAAAAATTCTCCTTATGTTTATGTCTAGTTGCCTAGGTCAAAAAAAGACTAGAATTTATGAAGTTGAGGCTTCATCAATCCCCATGTCATCCAATATATTTA
>NW_018167676.1:0-206 GCF_001263595.1 Phalaenopsis equestris
AAACTTAACTATCATTATCCAACAAAGATAATCTATTTCCATAAAACTTGAAGTTGATTGAAAATCCTAAAGAAAAATAAATGAAAAGGAAAAGAAATATATAATAACATTTGCATATGAATGTGAAGGAAAATGATTATTATTGAAAAAATAAAAAAAAATAAAAAAGATAATCGAAACGATAAACTCATCATTCCTTAAGAAAG
>NW_018167677.1:0-206 GCF_001263595.1 Phalaenopsis equestris
TTAATTGATGCATAATCCTAACTACATCTATTTTCAATAATTTTTAAATATGTTAATTCATAAAAATAAAATCCTTAATCACTTCATTAGTATTGCAACAATACATCATCAAGTTAAATATGAAATTGTGTTAAACATTTGCCTCTTTCATCATCCCAAAAGCATGAAATCTCATCATCCTCTTATCCCTCACTTTCCACTATATC
>NW_018167678.1:0-206 GCF_001263595.1 Phalaenopsis equestris
GGAGAGAGCTGCAGTGGCCTGGGGCAACAACAGACCGGTGGCAGGGTCTGGACGACAAGGCTGGACAACAACGGAGACAGGCGTTGGGGGATGGACAGCAGCTGTGACAAGTGTTGGTGGTTATACAACAGCAAAGACAGGTTCATGAGGGGTTGTCTGCGGCAGGGGCTAGTCGGCGAGGGACTTGGCGAACTGTGGGAGGGTGC
>NW_018167679.1:0-206 GCF_001263595.1 Phalaenopsis equestris
AATCATCAAATAATTACTTCTGGCGCTTAAGCGCGTGGTACCTGGTGCTTAGGCATGGCTCTCTGGCGCTTAGGCGCCAATCCTGGGAGTTTAGGCGCCTCAGTTCATTTTTGTACCTTTCTTCATTTTTGCTCAAAATTTGACTCTTTTTCACTTATTTCAGCATTTTTTATCCATTTAATTATACCTAAAAGAAAAACACACAA
>NW_018167680.1:0-206 GCF_001263595.1 Phalaenopsis equestris
ATTCTCAACTAAATCATGCAGGGTTTGTTCCTACACCATCATCTAGTTAATTCAAACACATCTATACAGTTACATGCTAATGAAATTAAACTTTTCTTCACAAATGGTGAAACTGAGCCAAAAATTTAGGTTGGTGATCCATACCTTTACCCAAAACGTGAGGCCTTGATTGGGTGTTTGCAGTAGCTTCAGTGGAGTCCAATGAA
>NW_018167681.1:0-206 GCF_001263595.1 Phalaenopsis equestris
TATTTCGGATTTTAAAAGCCAGCATTCCTAGGATTTAACAATTTTCATGTTTTAAGTCTAATTTGTTAGCCTTCCATTACACAAGGCGAATCATTCCTTGTTATTTTGACCCACAATTAATGAACTAAGATAAAATCACAATTTTGTAATGTGGCGCCGCCACCTACGACATCTCACCTACCGCCCTCCTACCGGCCACCTACCTC
>NW_018167682.1:0-206 GCF_001263595.1 Phalaenopsis equestris
ATGGCTAGCCTAACCTAAACCCAACTTCAAGACAACTTGACCCAAATTGAGCCCATGCACCAAAATTGACTAAGTCATGCATAAGTGACCAAAGTAATGGTACCATAGCCACCAAATGGATCCTAGTGACCAAGGTAGACCCACCTAGCCCACCCTATGGAAGCCATGTACCAATGGTCTCTTGATTTATGGGATTTTATCCTTTT
>NW_018167683.1:0-206 GCF_001263595.1 Phalaenopsis equestris
AAAACTTTCAATTTAGAAAAGAGTGCATATCTCTGTAGCTTTATTAATTACAAATTGAAGCTTTATTAATATCTCTGTAGCTTTATTAATTACAAATTTCTGGAATTGAGCATAGATTTTATCTCAAATATGGAGTACATCAGTCCGTACGGGTCTTTCAATGTAAATTCATTGTAGTTATTAAAGTTTAGGTGTTAGATATGCAA
>NW_018167684.1:0-206 GCF_001263595.1 Phalaenopsis equestris
GAGTAATAGGGCAACTGGAAGCAATGTGTCCAAACCATGACATCTAATACACCTCCTTGCAGACACTGTTGGGTGTACTATTCCGCTTTGGCTTCTTCCTGCTCTAATTAGCTCTATCATCTTAATGGATAGCTTTCACATTTTCCTCAGATGTGCTCCTACTGGCTCCTATTGTTAGTGTTATTAAATTCTTTATTTTCTTTTTT
>NW_018167685.1:0-206 GCF_001263595.1 Phalaenopsis equestris
AAATAGCAATCTACATAAGGAAAGAGTAAAATTCGAAATAAAACATTCAAAAATTAAAAATTTTCATGATTTGAGAAAAGGATAAACAAATGCAGGCCAACTAGAGGTATTATAGATACTAAAGACAGATGCAGATAATCCTAACATGGAAAAGGAGTAGCTACAATTTCAGGACTCTAGAGACTCCGGAAAAATCTGAATTTAAC
>NW_018167686.1:0-206 GCF_001263595.1 Phalaenopsis equestris
AAAAAAATGATATACACTTCACTTAAAAGTGAATATCAATAAACCTAAAAAATGAAAAATCATATTAAAATTACAGTTAAAAGTATGATATTATTCATTTTAAAACGCAAAAAAAAAATCATGTCACGGGCAACTTTGTCATGTAGGGATATCAACCCCGATCACTATCGGCAGTAGATTCTGTAGGATTGTCCGCCCACCTGAAG
>NW_018167687.1:0-206 GCF_001263595.1 Phalaenopsis equestris
TTGAAAGTATTTGGCCAAATAAATTTGCACGCTCGGCTACATGCACACCAAGCAATGTAGATCCATGAGCAATCCCATTAGCACAGTGAAACAAAAAAATATCTTAAAAATTATAAAAAAAAAAAAAAAGTAAAAAAGCAACTAAATTCGTCCTCTTTTTCACTAACATACTTGCCAAGCCGCTTCCTAATCCCCTTGAATGCTTG
>NW_018167688.1:0-206 GCF_001263595.1 Phalaenopsis equestris
CTTGTCTCGTGGGCTCACTAGACTGTATCGGTGCAGCAAGCTTGGGTACCCATACCTTATTTTCTTTTTCGAAGATGATGTCTCAAGACAGATTGTCTTAGTGAAAACATCAGTATGTCAAAGAAAAGTATGCTCCCCGTGGTGTAGACCGACAACAGTGCTAAGTAATCATCTTGTCTTTACCTTTGGGATTGTGGGAGTATCTC
>NW_018167689.1:0-206 GCF_001263595.1 Phalaenopsis equestris
GGTAGAAGGAATATCATGGCTAGAAAAAGGGGTAAAAATGACAGGTCCCTAGGTTAATTCACAATTTTAATTCAAATATGGGCATTTCGGGTTTTGGGCTGTCGACGGTGGATAGGCCGCCGTCGGTGCTCTACTTAATTCGCTGGCAAAAAAACTTTGTAAATGGGCGCCGTCAGTGCCAGTTCAATTTTTATGGTCCCGAATAA
>NW_018167690.1:0-206 GCF_001263595.1 Phalaenopsis equestris
TATAAGTCCCACCTCTTGGAGCTCCAGCTTTTAGTGATAGGATAGAGTTTTCTTTCTTTGACCTTAGGACTATCGAGGTTCCCGTGGATGATGCAATTAACGGATTGTTGACCGGCAATCTCAGGACGTGTTAGGTTAACTACCTTCTAGGATTACTTTGCCTCCCTATTTTTTAGCCCCTTTGAGTCCTATCGCTCATTGACTTC
>NW_018167691.1:0-206 GCF_001263595.1 Phalaenopsis equestris
TTTATGAAAGAAGTTTTAAATAAAAAAGGAAGTTTTTAGATCATGAGACTATTACACTTAGTGAAGGATGTAGTGCAATAATTCAAAAAAACCTTCCTTGAAAATTCAATGATCCTCATAGCTCTACCATACCTTGTGCAAATGGAGAAAATTTTTATGGAAAAGCTTGATGTGATTTAGAAGCGAGCATTAACCTTATGTCATTA
>NW_018167692.1:0-206 GCF_001263595.1 Phalaenopsis equestris
GACATTGAAAAATCATAAGAAAACCTTTGGATGGGCATTAGCTCTTATTAAAGCAATCATTCCTTGGATTTGTATGCATTGAATTTTATTAGAAGATCATCATGAACCGAAAGCAGATCCTTGATACAGCAAAATAATATGTAGTTTTAAGTATATTTTCTATGCTCATTTTTTTTTATATTGCACTTTAAAGAAGGGTGTTTTCA
>NW_018167693.1:0-206 GCF_001263595.1 Phalaenopsis equestris
AATTTGACCAAATTAACTAATTTTGACCAAAATCCCAAGTTTGCCCCTAAAAGCCCAAATTCCCCAAATTCTTCCCATTTTCCATAAAATTCACTTTAAACTCACCCAATTTTAAACCTAAATTGAACATCAACTTGTCTAACCCCAACCTACACTAACTTGGAGCATAATTGAACCAACCTCCAAACCATAATTTCCATTTTGGG
>NW_018167694.1:0-206 GCF_001263595.1 Phalaenopsis equestris
AACTCATACCATTTTTGACATGTAAGCTTCAACATAAAATCATAAAATAAAACTTAAAATCAAACCTAGGAGAAAAATGTAAGGAGCTCACCAACATAGGATATAAAATTGAATACAAAACAATAAACATTTCTACCTTGGTTTTTACGCTTACTAGCAAACTAGGAGCTGAACCAAGTCATGAGTTTAATTTCAAACCCACAATA
>NW_018167695.1:0-206 GCF_001263595.1 Phalaenopsis equestris
TAAAATCATTTAAAATACTTATAAAATTGTATTGTGCTAAATAAGAGCAAACCTATTTTACCCTCTGAGTTTGGTCCCTAAATCCGTGGTTAGGATGAGAGGATACTGGTTGCCACACCAGAGCTCTCAATTTTCCCTCATTTGAGGGCTAACAATCTCATTTTAGTTTCCAATCAACTGAACCAAATTACGGATTTTAATCTATC
>NW_018167696.1:0-206 GCF_001263595.1 Phalaenopsis equestris
TATGTATGTATATATATATATTTAAAAAAAGCCAATGGGCTAATATATTAGAAAGGAGTGGTACAAAAAAAGTTGGATGATAGGGCCAAAGTAGGAACCCAAAGGATCTGGTATACACCACACACCAAAATCTTCAAAAAAGTATATGTATAACCAAAACCATAATTATAAACAAGGCATATAGTCTCTACGCAAAGTTTCCAAAT
>NW_018167697.1:0-206 GCF_001263595.1 Phalaenopsis equestris
TTAAATTAAATCAGGCATCGCGATTCATATTCCGGCGACCGACAGATTTTGGCGACTTCATTGGGGACTAGTTTCTCTCTCCATTTAAATCAAGGAGTTTTGTCTTCATACATCGGTGATGTGTTCATGTCCATCATGGACCAATTTACTCTTCTTCTGTTGGGATGCTTGACCCATTTCTTTCTTGGGTAAGTACGGTTAACTCT
>NW_018167698.1:0-206 GCF_001263595.1 Phalaenopsis equestris
TGAATTCGAACCTGAATCAAATATATGCAAAAGAAGACAGTAACCATATTACCACACAAAGTGTTATAATTTAAACTTAGATACAGATATATATATAATATTACTATATAAATAATCTATATAATACATTATTAAATTATTATTATATATATATTACTTTTAGGCAAAACGAGCAAACAAAGAGCTGTTCGTGTTCGACTCATTTA
>NW_018167699.1:0-206 GCF_001263595.1 Phalaenopsis equestris
GGTCAATTTGAGTGCACTCAAGTTGCAAGATTACTGTTTTCCCGAGTTTTAGTTTCATTTACAAAAGATTTTAAGATAACTTATTGCGACATAAATTCTGTCAAAGAGCAAAGGAGTTATTACTCATCATATGAAAATAAAAATAATTCTGTTGTAAAACAAATTTTCCTGCATATACCACTACTTCATATTAAAAGAAAAGAGTA
>NW_018167700.1:0-206 GCF_001263595.1 Phalaenopsis equestris
ACTTTGTATGATTTTTTATTACTGATGAAACTAATGAACTGAGTAAGAGATCTAAGTATTTTTTGCTCTTTTTATGAACTTTTTTCAATTGAATCATTAATAGTTTAAATAACAGTAAAATTTCTAACGATCCCCACGAAAATGATTCTCAAGTTTTAAGTGAACCCAGTGAAGGTGTCTACCCAAATGACGATTCTTATTTAGAT
>NW_018167701.1:0-206 GCF_001263595.1 Phalaenopsis equestris
AACGATACATATACTTGCATAGTACCCCTAGTGTGTCAATCATTTTTATCATTTGTTTAAATTTTGCACATTTGCTGCTTAATATAAATTGGGTCAAGCTTTTGGTCATTTTTCTGATGGGCATATCATTGATGTTTCTAGGATGACATGCTAGATGCTTTTGTCAATTTAATCTTGAGTTTGGATCTAAGGGTCCCTAGTAGGTC
>NW_018167702.1:0-206 GCF_001263595.1 Phalaenopsis equestris
TTTTTTTATGCAATGCATTTTTAATTTTTAGATTTCATCTAGTTTGTAATTATTAATTTATTACTTTAATCACAATCTTAATTGTGTCGGAATGTGGAACAAAAGTGGAGGTTTGCCTTTAAACCACATTGCCATAAGTGATCACATGGCCCTAATTGCTTCGTCTAATTAATTAAGATCTCAATCGTGGTATATATTGGCCTTTT
>NW_018167703.1:0-206 GCF_001263595.1 Phalaenopsis equestris
TTAAGAATTTCTCAGAACTCCCCCTTTTCAAGCACTTCTTTGAACTCCCTTTTTTCAAGAACTTCTCCGAACTCCCCCTTTTTAAGCTCAATTCAAAAAGTCTCAACTTACGTCTTTATAAATCTCCAAGAGGTGTCTTGGCAACCTCTTCAAAATGTGTCCCAATTCGATATATTTTTTAAAGGATGCCTCCTTTCACAAGTCTT
>NW_018167704.1:0-206 GCF_001263595.1 Phalaenopsis equestris
TTTGTCATGGGTTCTTAGATTCAATGTTGAACTTTAGTGTATGTTAATTATGCTTGTTGTAGGCTTTCATTTATGCAGGTTGAAGATAGAATTTTTTATTTTTTTTGTAATATGACAATGCTGAACTTTTGATTTTTGTTGTAAGACTCTTAATTATTATGGTTAGCAGGTTGAAGATGTTTTTAGCGTATGAGACTTTATATATG
>NW_018167705.1:0-206 GCF_001263595.1 Phalaenopsis equestris
GCTTCGGTCGCTTATGCGCTCGATTTAGAGTGAAGACTGGTCTTTTTTCACGAGGCATTCAGGCGCCGGCCTATTGGCGCCTAGTGCCCAATTATGGGCGCAGATACAGAGAGCTTGGCGATTTTTTATTTTAAGCCTAGGCTTCCGGGAGCGGTTAATTGGGGATTTTTGATTTTAAGCCAATTTTCGAGCATGGAACATTGCAT
>NW_018167706.1:0-206 GCF_001263595.1 Phalaenopsis equestris
CATATTACAGTGACATTTACCTTTTTATGCTTGTCAGCCGTTGGGAGGGGCCATGCTAATCTTTTCTGTATTGTTTCAATTTTATTGGATGCTCTGAAGAAACTAGAGCCTGTTTATTATGGATCATTACACGTGTTCCAAACTGCATAAAATGTTGGCCACTCATTGCGGGGAGTTATAATAGAATCCTTTGAGGGCGACATTTG
>NW_018167707.1:0-206 GCF_001263595.1 Phalaenopsis equestris
ATTTTGAAACCTCTTTTGATTCATGTTTAGATCTTTTAACAAAGTTTTTAAGAAGCCGTAAAGGAAGAAATTTAGTCCTCAATTGAGAAAAATGTCAATTTATGGTCACACCACGACATATGTTGGGACATAAAATTTCTGAAATTAGCATGGAAGTTAATCTAGTAAAAATATAAGTTATTATTGAATTACAACTTCTTACTTCA
>NW_018167708.1:0-206 GCF_001263595.1 Phalaenopsis equestris
ATTTGCACTAACTACATAGAAAATGGAGAGGAAAATAATATGAACATTCTCATGAATCAATCATCTCATAGTTCGTCTCCTATTCAACCTTGCCTTCCTTATAGTGCACATGATATTTTGAAAAATATCAAGAAGTTGAAGAAAGATGTACAAAATATTATGAATTCAATTGGAAACATTTATGATGTGTTTGATCATTTGGATTG
>NW_018167709.1:0-206 GCF_001263595.1 Phalaenopsis equestris
TAGTTGGGTGAAATCATAGCCCTCACAGGTCATTAAGTTTCACAATAGATTTTAACATTACGAGTGATCAGTTTACAAAGTAAGTTATGAACCGGTGAAAATACCATCACATTAAAGAAAGAAGACTAGAACTAAGCTAGTATAAATTCCTAAATATGCATCCATTTCATAGCAAAAGAAAAGTAAAATGAAGATGATGACATAAG
>NW_018167710.1:0-206 GCF_001263595.1 Phalaenopsis equestris
TTTTTAGTGATCTTTATAATAAATTAGATAATAAAGTGAGTGGAAAATATATGTATAAACTAGCTTAACAAAGAGAAAAAAAAAAGTAAAGATTTAACAAGTAAAGTGTATTAAAGATGAAATTCAAAAAGTTTTTTTCTTAGAAATGATGTTCAACATAGGTGGATGAGCTATTTTCATAAACTTTTTAATGAAGTTTCTGAAAA
>NW_018167711.1:0-206 GCF_001263595.1 Phalaenopsis equestris
CTTTTAAAGGTTGTCCCATTGTCAGAGATTATTCTGTGCGGAACACCAAATGGTAGACGACTTGGCTTTTAAAAAATTGAAGTTCGTGTTGTGTTGTAACCTCTTATAACGGCACTGCCTCTGCCCATTTGGAAATGTAATCTGTAGCGACAAGAATAAATTTATGTCCTTTAGGGTCTATCAGACCTATTATGTCTGTGCCCCAA
>NW_018167712.1:0-206 GCF_001263595.1 Phalaenopsis equestris
AATATACGGACTTAAGCAAGCTTCACGACAATGGTTTCTTAAGTTCAATGATACCATCATGTCATTTGGATTTAAAGAAAATACTGTTGATCGATGTAAATATCTAAAAGTTAGTGAGAGAAAAATCATATTTCTCATTTTGTACGTTGATGACATCTTGTTGGCTACTAGTGATCTTGGCTTATTATATGAAACTAAGAACTTTC
>NW_018167713.1:0-206 GCF_001263595.1 Phalaenopsis equestris
TCATCGAGTTTACTCCCACCATTGCTGGAAGGCTCCTTTTGCATGTTTATGGTGATAATCAAACTTTAAATGGTTCTCCTCTTCCATTTTCAGTAACACCAGGTTCGTTAATTGCATTATAATTGCCAGTATCAAGAAAATGTACACATGGGTGATTTTTATTTGTTATTGAAGCGTTTCAAGCAAGTTTATGTATTTATATATAT
>NW_018167714.1:0-206 GCF_001263595.1 Phalaenopsis equestris
CTCCAAGAGGTGCCTCCAAAAGCTCTTCAAAAAGTATTCCAAATACATCAAACCTTCTAGAAATGGGCTTTGCACCGCCTTTGGCGCAGTCGACGCTGGTCTGGCGCCGTCGACACTGAGTAAAAAATCTGTGTTAATTTGTTCTACACCGTCGGTGCTGCCGACGCTGATCATTTCTTAAAAAATGTCATTTTGACTCCAAATTT
>NW_018167715.1:0-206 GCF_001263595.1 Phalaenopsis equestris
CTTTATCCATAATATATGGCCACCCAAGAATCTCGTTCTCTGCCGATGCTTGTTTTCGCCATAAGATACACATGATTTTGCTGACAAAAACAATCTTAAAATCAAATTGAGATAAACTAAGAACAGATGTTAAAGGCAATGTGGATGTAACATTGATGTTGCTCAAACTAAGAAAATTAGAGGTAGACCCATCTGCTAAAGTGATG
>NW_018167716.1:0-206 GCF_001263595.1 Phalaenopsis equestris
ATCTATTTGGTCTCATTCTTTTTTCAAAATTAAAGCAGTGAACGAATTAGTTATAATATTTATGTTTAGTGATTTAATTAATATTTTCACAAACTCTTACATGAAGAGCTAATCATCTCACTTGATAATAATAATTTATCCATTACCTTGTCGGCTGATTAGTTCTAATGCATAAATAATCCCATTAGGATAATAGTCATGAATTA
>NW_018167717.1:0-206 GCF_001263595.1 Phalaenopsis equestris
AGAATACACTAGATGAGCTAAAAGAAAATGTGCAAACCAACATTTGCTAGTTGTTTTGGCTTCCTTCCTTTGAATACCATTGTTGATATCAACAATCAAATTTAGATTTAGAGCCCAAAATTATCTGTGGGCTAAGTTCATGAAAAGCAAGGATTGTGGAGCTTTACACCCAACACAAGTCACTACAAAACTAATGATTATGTTGT
>NW_018167718.1:0-206 GCF_001263595.1 Phalaenopsis equestris
GATTGTGTCATGCGTCCTATGGGTTGCCTAGTCAGACTCGTTTCGTTGTCTTGGACCATATCGGCAATCCAAGGAGTGCGATCAGATGGTGGGCAACAGTTGAGTCAAATGATGGAGTGAAGTAGGTCGTAGCATCAAGCCATGGATCACAATTTGCGGGATGTTGATCAAACGGTGGCTAAAGATCATGGGTTTGTTGATCCAAT
>NW_018167719.1:0-206 GCF_001263595.1 Phalaenopsis equestris
GATTGTGTCATGCGTCCTATGGGTTGCCTAGTCAGCCCCGTTTCGTTGTCTTGGACCATATCGTCAATCCAAGGAGTGCGATCAGATGGTGGGCAACAATTGGGTCAAATGATGGAGTGAAGTAGGTCGTAGCGTCAAGCCATGGATCACAATTTGCGAGATGTTGATCAGACGGTGGCTAAAGATCATGGGTTTGTTGATCCAAT
>NW_018167720.1:0-206 GCF_001263595.1 Phalaenopsis equestris
AAAATGTCCAATTAGCTTTGGATTAGTGTCGAAAAAATTCCGACGTTAAAACAGGCGTAGCCAATTCATTTTGTGTCGGCATTTGTGATGGATTTTTATTTACGTCCTTATTTGCGTCGAAAATTTTCGTCACTATAAATTTACGTTAGAAAAATAGATGGCGTAAGATTAACGACCTATTAGCGTTGAACCCTCCGACGATAATA
>NW_018167721.1:0-206 GCF_001263595.1 Phalaenopsis equestris
ATAGATTGGAGATACTCTATGACCTACTGTCCCAGAGCAAATGGCTTGGCTGAGGCCTTCAATAAAGCACTGGTACAGATTTTGAAGAAGACAATGGATGACAACAAAAGAGATTGACATAAGAGACTATTGAAGCTTTGTGGGCTTATCGGACAACGTTCAAAACTCCGACTCAATTTACACCCTACGCACTTGTGTACGGATCC
>NW_018167722.1:0-206 GCF_001263595.1 Phalaenopsis equestris
CCTTTCTTCTTTTTTAATCTCTTTGCAAGATATTTGTGCCTTCTCCTCCAACTCCCCACACAAGAATGACTGTAGAAAATAGTGAAAATCCCCCTCTAATTAGTCTTTAATAGTTTTTTTCTAGAGAAGAAGTAATAGTTTTATACTTCTTCTCGAGAAAAAAACTATTCCAGCTGCTAATTTTCATCTATGGTCTAATTTTGTGA
>NW_018167723.1:0-206 GCF_001263595.1 Phalaenopsis equestris
AAAAAAAAAGAGAAATTATAGAATTTGGCTCAATTAAAAAAATGTTATTTGTATTATTTATAAACTATAAATAATGGTCATCTTTACACTAACAAATAAAATTGATATGATGTAATAGACACCAACTATGTAAAAGATCTTATATGATGAAAATGAAAATCTTGAAGTTGTGAAATATCATCAAAAGAGTATATATTAATGATCTG
>NW_018167724.1:0-206 GCF_001263595.1 Phalaenopsis equestris
GAGGCTTGTGACATGATAAAATTTGTAAACATCAAGGCCCAGCATTTTTATAATAATATGAGTTACATGCTGGAAAGAAATCTAGTGGTAGAGGCAAGGATAGACCTTCTACTTTAGCTTCTAGACCTTCTACTTCATGTACTACTTCTTGAGAGAATGTTATGGAGCATCTACTTATTCAGTAGGGTGATATTTTGACTCTTAGA
>NW_018167725.1:0-206 GCF_001263595.1 Phalaenopsis equestris
AAATTTGTCACCCTCCATAAACTGTTGCGGTGGGTGGATGAAATTTGTTTTTAGCTTTTAGTAATTTATTTTAACTTGACTATATAGTCAACTACTTTAAAAATCTTGATCTAAAAGATTAACACCACCGTTAAAATCTTAGATCAACAGGGCCATCATTAGAGAATTTGAACATGTAAAATATTTATGTTTGAGGAGGGGCAGGG
>NW_018167726.1:0-206 GCF_001263595.1 Phalaenopsis equestris
CTTTTTCAACAAGTCTAGTCTTATACCTCTTACTGTCATCAAACGCAGTCTTCACCCGGTACACACACTTGTCTTGCAATGCTTTCTTCCCTGGTGGAAGTCCTGTCATCCATCTTTTCTGGTCACTTCCCCAGTAATGAAAGACGAAGTTTCTTCTCACAGAGACAGTCATTTATCCACATCCTCCAGTAACCAAAATCTGTGTC
>NW_018167727.1:0-206 GCF_001263595.1 Phalaenopsis equestris
ATAAGTTCCATGGATTTATGAAATTTCGGATTTACAGTCCAAATTTTACCTTCGATTCATGTTAAATCCAGAATTAATAAATCTAGCAAAGGAGTGGATTTAATAAATCCAGTTAAACCCTACCTGCAGCCAAACACCCCCCTTGTAATTCTTTGAAAAAGACATCTAAAGCAAGCACTTAGCCAAACTTTTTGACAATGCTTGAA
>NW_018167728.1:0-206 GCF_001263595.1 Phalaenopsis equestris
GATTTATTGGTATTATCCATCATAGCAATCAAACTTGAGAGCATCATGCTCAGACTCATCTTCAATCTCGCCACCATCAAAATCTAGCCTAAAATTATAGAATAGACCCATCCCCTCTAATGATGAGATGAAAGGAGAGAACAACCCATGTTTGGGTGCGAAGGAGGCTGCAAGAGAGGGCACAAATAGTAAAATCAAGAGAAAAA
>NW_018167729.1:0-206 GCF_001263595.1 Phalaenopsis equestris
TCTAGGATCAAAACCTTGGTCATACCCTAAAGTTTACTATATAAAATTTGCCTTTCTATTGGGACCTTTCGATGACAAATTTTTAGATTGAGATCTAAAAGGATCATACCTATATATTCACCATACATAATTTATTTTTTCTGTTGGGACCTTTTGGAAGCATACACAAGTGTCATGCCCCAATGTTCACCAGATAGAATTTAACT
>NW_018167730.1:0-206 GCF_001263595.1 Phalaenopsis equestris
TTTTATTTTATCATTAATATTTTATTTATGTTTTGCCGATTCAAACGCAATTCGATCTCGTTCGGAATCATATCAAAATGGATGTCCTTCCCAGATAAAATCGAAGTTCCGGAAGTGCCGACACGTCCGTTTCGTCATCCGGGGTCGTTTAGACAACTTCGTCGTCGATCAGGTCAAAAATGCGTCGAATTCGATTTTCTTCAAAT
>NW_018167731.1:0-206 GCF_001263595.1 Phalaenopsis equestris
AGTTAACTAAACATGCTAAATTACATTTCTAGAAGCTTTAAACATGGTTTAGTGTAGCTTAGCATTTCTCAGCAATATATTCTCATAAGAATATTCTTAAAGATGTTTGAGTTTTATCAGTTAGGGGATATGTTAAAAACTAATTTTTAATTTATTGTCACCTAAAGCTTCTTCTCAGAGATGTGAGTCATCTATTATGAGAATCA
>NW_018167732.1:0-206 GCF_001263595.1 Phalaenopsis equestris
TCATTTTCATCCATATCTAGAGGGACTTCTTTATGAATCATTGTGCTATCCTCTAGCGGTAACTTCCCATTGATTGAGTTAAGCTGAATATGAAAATTAGACATAACGAGCTCTTGGTGAATATGGTTGATAACATTCTACACTTCAACAATTTTTCATGGTCTATTCTTTAATACAACAACCCAATCAAGTTTATCCCTTGCTCG
>NW_018167733.1:0-206 GCF_001263595.1 Phalaenopsis equestris
ACTTCACAAACAACCAAACAACCCTAATTATTTAAATAAACTGCATTCAGAAAGCACAAAATTCAATTTTATTCTGTAATGCTTTTACAGTAAACTAAATAACCCCTAATTGTGCTTCTAGTTTTCTTCCGATAGTGTTAGATTATAACATATTTTAACAATTCAAATAAGTGGTTTGTAGTGTAATTAAGATTGGAAAGCAAAAA
>NW_018167734.1:0-206 GCF_001263595.1 Phalaenopsis equestris
GAGTAATACAACTGGTACAATGTCTGCCATAATATGTTTTAGGTGTCACAGCTATGGAAAAAGCCTCCAGTTGTCCCACAAATCGAGTTGTTTCATTCACTGAGTAGAGTGTCGTCGAGGAAGTGGGTGATGAGGAAGCAGAGGATCAGGATGAGTAACTTCCACTTCATGGAGATGAGGGAGAAATGTTAGTAGTAAGGACGGTC
>NW_018167735.1:0-206 GCF_001263595.1 Phalaenopsis equestris
TTGATTTCGAAAAGGCTTTTTTTGGGAAAATTTTTGAGGGCTTAACTAAAAGATGATTACAAATAAATTGCATCATATATATATAAATTGCATCATATATATACATATAAATTCTAAAGAAATTAATATTTGACAGAGACCCAAATATCAATTTCCTTATGCGCTACAGCTCGATGATGGCGGCCTGACGCCATGTGCATATATAT
>NW_018167736.1:0-206 GCF_001263595.1 Phalaenopsis equestris
GAAGCAAGATTTAACCTAATTTCTACCAAACAACAGACATGACAGCTTTAAATCTCATTTTTTCTTTGCCATTTTGCTTTAATGCTTGAATATAAAGGATTGAGAGAAACTTGTATTAGTGTCATAATTATTGATTCGTTATAGGTATTTTTACTTCAAAAAAACATAATATTTAGAAGACATTTCACTGCCTCTATTATTAAACT
>NW_018167737.1:0-206 GCF_001263595.1 Phalaenopsis equestris
AAAAAAATCCCTAGATTTAGCCATGTATGGTTTCTAATCGGGCTAGCTTGCAAGCTAATGAGTCGAGTCTCCTTAAGCTTAAACTTGAGCTAGTTAAATATAAGAGCTCGAGTTTGGCTTTAAGATCAATGTCATGGATTTACTATTCTTCAAGTAGCATGCATCCCTATCACATACAAATTGCTAAGTTGTACTTATTACTCACT
>NW_018167738.1:0-206 GCF_001263595.1 Phalaenopsis equestris
CTGACACTTCATCGTGTCGTTCATCTGCAACACTTTAGCTGATGATTCAAAAGAAGACACATGATCAATCAGAAAGTTCTTCCCTTTGTAAGGGTCCAAATCAAAAACCCATAACTTCAATGGTGGTACTATGTCCATGATTTATTGAGTGAAAATACCATCTATGGGTTCTTGGATAGGTGCTTCAACTTGCTCTACCTGATGCC
>NW_018167739.1:0-206 GCF_001263595.1 Phalaenopsis equestris
GTTCCGGTAGGTGCAGGTAAGTTACAGGGAGGTTACATGGGTTATAACGCGGATGTAACCCCCGTGTACCCTCTAAATAACCTCTGATATACGCAGCGCTACGCACGTCTTATGTACGCAAATATTTCCAGTTTGCAGGCATAGCTCACATCTTATATGCATTTACACATCAAATGCCTAAATTTTCATATTTATATATATATAAC
>NW_018167740.1:0-206 GCF_001263595.1 Phalaenopsis equestris
ACTATGGGCTTCGAAAATTTCGACCACTTCTCGATAAATCTCTGTATTTCTTTCTATTTTTGTTTGTTAAGAGACCTTTAGAGGGTCAAATTTTCAGAAGACATATTAGATTATGGATAAGACACTACTCAGAGATTTTGGGCTCATTTTGTGAAGATTTTTTGATTTGGCGTTTGAGGTTTTCATAGGCGCAATCCCCTATGGTT
>NW_018167741.1:0-206 GCF_001263595.1 Phalaenopsis equestris
TCACCAGGGCACATAAAGTAACTTCTAATACCAAACATTCATAAGTTACAATTGGTTTGTCTTTCTAATAAATTACAAATCAATCACATATAAACCAATGCATTAGTAATCTGTTCTCAAATGGTCGTCATTTCACTTGCACCTTCCCCTTCTTTAGTGCAAATGGTTGACTGTTCGCTGTCATCTCGTAACATAGAACTACCAAT
>NW_018167742.1:0-206 GCF_001263595.1 Phalaenopsis equestris
TTTTTTTGTAAATTTAGATTCCAAATTTGTTATATTTTGGCGATTTTCACAAACATTGAAATCTACAACCAACTACCGTTGTCTCTGTTTACCGCCTGCCATTGCCGCCACCATTCCCCACAGGGCATCACTGCCACTGTCGCCACCGGTACCAAACAACACCTAATAAATAATTTCATTCGCATTTTTAATGACTTCCATCACAA
>NW_018167743.1:0-206 GCF_001263595.1 Phalaenopsis equestris
CATTTAATGGTATAGATGTGCTCACACATTTTCCTAAAGAAAAAGGGCATTTACATGCACACTTCATTTTTCTTATAAATGTACATATCTGGCATCTAAACCTTCATATTTATATGAATATACCTTTTAAAAGTGAAATATAACTTTTGCTGAATAATTTTATAGCACCAAAGTGTTATAAATGTAAATATGAAATTTTAGATGTT
>NW_018167744.1:0-206 GCF_001263595.1 Phalaenopsis equestris
TTTTTTTTTTTGGAAGAATGACTATTCTGCCCCTATTGATATTTAAAACTATAAGAAGTGCAGTTATGACTCAAATTTCATTTTCTTTAGCATGAATAACCTACAATTTGTGCCACTTTTAGCTCTCCTAACATAGTAGTTAAAGAAGTAAAAAAAGATTTAAATACATACATTCAATTCTTATACATTTACATGGGTACCACCTA
>NW_018167745.1:0-206 GCF_001263595.1 Phalaenopsis equestris
TTTTTTTTAATTTATATATCATCTTATTTTTGTATGAAAAAAATATATTTTACTTTTTTTTAAAGTTCAAATAATAATGTTTTTAATGTCGTGTAAATGTAAAAAAATAAACTTTTAGGTATTACATATATGTAAATACATAAGAATTCGGTGGCATGCAAGTAAATACCCCTAATTTGGTCGCAATTTACATACATACCATACCA
>NW_018167746.1:0-206 GCF_001263595.1 Phalaenopsis equestris
TTTTTGAAGAGACTTTGAGAATTTGGGTAATTTTGTGAATTTTTGGAAAAATTGGGGTTTAGGGGCAATTTGGTAATTTGGAAAAGTTGGGGCTAAGAAGGGTCAAATTTGGGAATTTGGAAAAATTGGTATTGATTGAAAATATTAATCATGAGGTCACTCTATTGAGCTATGAGACTAATGGAACTCCCATTATGGATCCTCCA
>NW_018167747.1:0-206 GCF_001263595.1 Phalaenopsis equestris
GTGATTGATCCAAATTGGGCTAATATCCACATACTGCCCGTGAATACAAATCAAATCATCAGATTCATAAAAAAGAATTGCATAAAACTCACGGACCATTGAAATCACAGCAACGACAGTGAAGTAGCAAAAATTCTCTCACTGTCATTCAACAATCAGATATTCAATAGCTCCCCAGGACGAAGAAAACTTTGCTCTGCAATAAA
>NW_018167748.1:0-206 GCF_001263595.1 Phalaenopsis equestris
CTTTTCAAAATTATATATATACATATTAAATTAAAGTGAGCATCGAGATATCCATCCCAGCGACCGACAATTCCCAACTTTTAATGGAAAACAACTTCTGACAACTCTGCTAGGGAGTAGTTTCCCTCTCCATTTAAATCATGCAATATTGTAGTCATGCATCGGTAATGTGTCCATGTCCCTTATCGATCAGATTACCCATCTTC
>NW_018167749.1:0-206 GCF_001263595.1 Phalaenopsis equestris
TAGCCCAATTGGGGCCTCACCACTTGGGCAAAGGTATAGCTTGAAAATCCCTAATATGGCCTTAGTTTGAACCTTTATGAAAGAGATTTATATTTCATGTGTATCTAGTCGTATGGACGTGTTCGTCTCACTTAGATGAAGGCATAAGACCAATCCACACTTAATGTAGTTAAGTATTGAGCAAGATATTAGGGTTAGATCGTGAA
>NW_018167750.1:0-206 GCF_001263595.1 Phalaenopsis equestris
TTATTGTCCCGGCATTCAAAGACTCTAATGACCTAATAATTAAGTGATCATAAACTATTATTTCCTCGATTTCATTGTAATTATATAAAATTTCAAAATTATCCCATTCTTCAATAAATATCTATATATTTCTAGGGGGTTTAATTTCTATAATTTTTAATTAAAAAGCATTGGATTTGATAGATAGATATATATATACATATATA
>NW_018167751.1:0-206 GCF_001263595.1 Phalaenopsis equestris
AAACTTCCCAACAAGAACATGCCTAGCTGAAGACGGAAGAATATTGGATTCTTCATCAGAAAAGAACATAGAAAATTAGCCATTTTTATTTCCCATTTTTTGAATAAAATTGGAATCACAGCCCAACATTAAAGCGTCATGAAACTTCTGAGGAAAAATCCCCGTATTGCAAACCTTAGCGGATTGGCCCCCCGAGAGAGCCTCCG
>NW_018167752.1:0-206 GCF_001263595.1 Phalaenopsis equestris
TTTATTTTTGAGCTACTTTTCGAATTAAAAATAATAAAAAGTTTAAAAAATATAAAAATATACCAACTTATTCCTAATTATTCTCTCATCACTTAGGACCCTTTAAAATATATATATTTTTTAATTTTCCTAATTTAGTTAAGTATTTTTAAATGCCTGAATTATATGTTTATTAATTTTTTTCATTAAAATAATTATAATAAATA
>NW_018167753.1:0-206 GCF_001263595.1 Phalaenopsis equestris
CAATCCTACTCTTTAGGGTACTCTTATAGAGGATTCAAGATGATGAGGGACGAGTGATTTTCTCTCTTGTAGTCATTAGATTCAATCCCGTCTCATTGAAATTGTTCTTAAAAGAGAGCTCACACAAATCCGTAAACACACGCTTTAATAGAGGATGTGCGTGGCTAGAGAACTTCCATATGGTCATTCACATGTATTTTAGGACA
>NW_018167754.1:0-206 GCF_001263595.1 Phalaenopsis equestris
GGTGATCTACGGTGAGTATGCAATCAAATTTTTTTTAAAAAAATAATAAAGTATGACCCACTGAAATACATTATCACCATAGATCACCGTGATTTATGATGTAAATCAGTTACTGCATATATCTCTGCATACGGCGTCCGTATCCAATAATTTTTCAGAATTCTGAGAGCGGTTAGGTGGCCTAAATAAATAATAAAATTAAGTGA
>NW_018167755.1:0-206 GCF_001263595.1 Phalaenopsis equestris
GGCAGTTGTGTAGCAAAACACTTCCCAGCGCCTCTATGCAATAGTCTCTTATACTCGAGTATTCTGTGTGTTGAATCCTCGATTCATATATCTCCTTTCTTTAATTAGCCTCTTCTTCATTAGCATTCGATTATGTAACTTCTGTACATCAAAACCGATGAACTTTCTTTAGTTGAAAATTCTAAATCTAGCCGAGTTTTTAGAGT
>NW_018167756.1:0-206 GCF_001263595.1 Phalaenopsis equestris
GCTCATATTGAGCAAGCGTCGGAACAGGAGTGGGGGCCCGATATTCTTGAAGCAGAACAATCGATAGGTAGAATGGCTGCCTTTGATGAAGCTACACCTGATATTGAATCTAATAAAGGTGTCTGGGAACCTGGAGAATGCATCTCTAAAGACCTAATTGGTACCTTAGTACGAAGGATCAAGTCCAGAGGACCGAGGAAAAAGAG
>NW_018167757.1:0-206 GCF_001263595.1 Phalaenopsis equestris
ATAAAATATTAGAAATTTTGTTTAAACCCTCATGAAGGCCCTCTCTCCCTAGTCAAAAACCCTCACAAAAAACCCTAGCCTTACTAGCGTTGCTCACTCGCGCAACACATTTCTCGCACTCCAGTTCCGTCGGTTGGCTTTCCTCACTAGCGAAGGCACCCCACCGATGTCCTCTATCACCGGAGCCTTGTCGATCGCCTTTTTGG
>NW_018167758.1:0-206 GCF_001263595.1 Phalaenopsis equestris
GATACAAATTTGTATCTTTGAAGGTTAACAGTTTTCAACTTAAGAAGTTCTGTCCACCTGTATCATGTAAGTTTCACTGAAATGTATAGGTTTTATCATGATCATGTGTTATTTCAATAAAAAGGAAAAAGATACTGTGATTTTTCTCACCTTTCCCAGGTTTTGTGGAAAGTTGGTGATTCTCGTATCTGGAAAGCTGTTGTTAA
>NW_018167759.1:0-206 GCF_001263595.1 Phalaenopsis equestris
TGATACATGACCCTACGTCTTAGAAGTATCCAACATCTTTTTTGGTTTGGATAGCTTTTTTATTTGTTTGCATTTTTATTTCCTCGGAATTAGTACTATATTATTCCTTCAGATTGTATGTTAACTGATTTTTTGTTATAAAATAAAATAAATTTAATATTTTCTTATTAGAGCTCGTTTGGGGCTGAGTTTTTGTCGCGGTGCGT
>NW_018167760.1:0-206 GCF_001263595.1 Phalaenopsis equestris
TTATGCAACATAAATCCTCACCTCATATATAGGCCTTTACATAGCTCTGTTGTACAATCTAAGCCGTAACTCGTCTTAAGATTCTGAGGTTGTCGTTCGACATGACTTAAATCCTCACATTTTCCAGTCTTTTAGTGTGATCATTTCATGCGAGTGTAAGTCCTAATTAATAAAGATGGAACGATGAAACATTCAAATAATTTTTC
>NW_018167761.1:0-206 GCF_001263595.1 Phalaenopsis equestris
TTGTCGTTGATACGCTCAAGTACTTGGAAAGGACCGTCTCTTCTTGGAAGTAGTTTGGAATGCCTTTGTTATGAAAATCTTTCCATTCTCATGTGTAACCAAACCCAATCACCAATTTCAAAGATTATTTTTTGTCGCCCCTTGTTGGCATGCTTTTCATATTATTTTGTTCTTTGTTCAATATTCAGTTGTGCCTTCTCATGTAT
>NW_018167762.1:0-206 GCF_001263595.1 Phalaenopsis equestris
GCTAACCCCAATTGACTTCATCAAAATTAAGCCCTGATCCCCCATACCAAATGCTGACCTGAGCCTGGCCGGCCAGCCACCTTGGCTATCAGAAAACCACCATGGCCAAGAGAGCCGATATGGTAAAAACCCAAAATTGAACACATTAAAGTGGGAACAACTCAAATGGAAATTGGAGCCTTTGTGCCTTCCATCTAGACAACATC
>NW_018167763.1:0-206 GCF_001263595.1 Phalaenopsis equestris
AAAATTTTTGCTAGAATAAAATTAGAAGTTTATATACTAATCTTTTTCTTAAAAAAAGATTACTTGAAGTTGTACTTCTCATTCGATAACCCCGATGATTTTCTTCTAGTTCCCATCATCTCATTTTTGTAAGTAATGACCCAAGTGACATTGGTGTATCAGACGTTCAATTTCTTCCTTTCATTGAAAATATTTTTATGTTGAAT
>NW_018167764.1:0-206 GCF_001263595.1 Phalaenopsis equestris
ACGGAACAAATTGCCACTAGGGGGCTTGCTCGAGAGGATGTCACAAAAAACTATTTAGTCCGGAGACTGAACGCAGGTATACGTGCGGTAGTGAATAAAAAAGGGACACTTGGAATTGTCGGCCCACCTAAAAAATAAGTATAAATTTTTTTTTTCAACGCAAACCGGCTTGAGCCCCGCCCAAGCATCCAAAAAGCGTCTATTTG
>NW_018167765.1:0-206 GCF_001263595.1 Phalaenopsis equestris
TGTATTTAATTATTTAGTAGATCTATTGATTGATTTATAACGAAAAGTGATGAAACATAACAATAATTAACACATTTTAAAAAAATTGAACGTTTTAGATAACTTTGAAGTCAGAATGATAACAACCTGTTGAAGTTGTTTGGGCTGTCGAAGATTGATTATTGACGAACCTTTATCTATATTTTTCTTTAATCTTGATTGTCACT
>NW_018167766.1:0-206 GCF_001263595.1 Phalaenopsis equestris
AAAAAATATTTTAAAATAAACAATCCCACCCAACAGCTTCATGCATGCCACCTAAAAAAAGGGGTGACTAGGCCATTAGGGCTAGGATAAGCCCATACCTAGATTTTTCTTTACAAAATTTTAAAATTTTAGTTAATTCTTATAAAAATATATTAAGACTGAATAATTTTTTGAAATATAAATTTTAATAATTTTTTAAAAATAAA
>NW_018167767.1:0-206 GCF_001263595.1 Phalaenopsis equestris
AGGTTATTTGCACGATCAGATATTGTGCAAATATGCCATAAATTCTAAATAAATTGCATGATTCAAAATTAAATAATATCATTTCAAAAACATAAAGCCAGACATTAAGATAGTTGGGAAATCACCGGGGTTTCCTTGAATCTGTGATACCCCCTATTCTTCATTCCATTGGATTCTTTAAAAATAATTGTTCCTGTTTGAGCCAC
>NW_018167768.1:0-206 GCF_001263595.1 Phalaenopsis equestris
TGGAGATGCATAAACCATGAGTAACCATACAGAACGTGGCCAATGGACACTCGATCATGCAAAATGAAGCGGTTCTCATGGACTATTGTGCATCAAATTAGATTTAGGCCATATTGGTACATTTTCTTAGCCATTTAGAGCCTAAAAAAGTTCATAAATATGACAAAAAATTGGAGTCTCTCAAGTTATTTTTGTGTGGTGAACAG
>NW_018167769.1:0-206 GCF_001263595.1 Phalaenopsis equestris
CTAGAGAACACAACCAAACATTATCTGAATCTGCACATATGAATGATTACTAGTGTGGAGATAACCTCATAATGATAATATGTGCAAAGACTTAATTCTATAAGCATGTCAATATATTATCCATAAAATACACCAAGATTCCAGATAATTGGTTGAGGCACTATGTTTGGATAACATAATGGTTCCATAAAAAATGAAATTGAATG
>NW_018167770.1:0-206 GCF_001263595.1 Phalaenopsis equestris
GTCTTTTTAACTGTAAATTTACGTACATAAAATTCTTTATTCTCAACAAGCATATACTCAAACTATCTGTCTCTTTTTAGAGCTCATGTATGTGTATGAATCCGTGAGTGTGTGTGTTATTCAGCAAGATAAGCAATTACCGAATAATTCATATGAACAAAATTTTTTTTGTGCTGGTGCATCTATCTGCTTTCTATTTTTCAAAA
>NW_018167771.1:0-206 GCF_001263595.1 Phalaenopsis equestris
TTTTGTCTTTCATTTATCTTCGGCTTTTACTGTGCCACCCCAAGCTCTCACCGTGTCCCACTCTCCCTTCTCTCGCGAGCTCTTTACTCTTGTGCCCTGCTCTCCCTTCTCTCATTATTTTGCTCTAAAGGTAACATCGGCTCTCCTCCTTCTCTTTGATCCGTGGCCTCAGTGGCAAGGGTTTGTCTTTCTTCTCCTCTCTCTAT
>NW_018167772.1:0-206 GCF_001263595.1 Phalaenopsis equestris
AAAGATTAACATTTGGAATACTTCATGACACCTAACAAACTACTATTAGTTAGGTTTTGTTTCAGTTAGCTACATTTGTTTGAAGAAACAGTTCTGACATTACTATATAAGAAGTTACTGTTCAAAAAGTTGTGGTGATTATTAAATTTTTTTAAAATTTTCAAAAATTTGGACTGAAACTTTCTGATAGTCACTGCATGTAACTA
>NW_018167773.1:0-206 GCF_001263595.1 Phalaenopsis equestris
AAAGATTAACATTTGGAATACTTCATGACACCTAAGAAACTACTATTAGTTAGGTTTTGTTTGAGTTAGCTGCATTTGTTTGAAGAAGCAACTCTCACATTACAATATAAGAAGTTACTGTTTAAAATGTTGTGGTGATTATTAAATTTTTTTTAAATTTTCAAAAATTCAGACTGAAACTTTCTGATAGTCACTGCATGTAACTA
>NW_018167774.1:0-206 GCF_001263595.1 Phalaenopsis equestris
CACATAAAAACATCTTATTAATGCGCCTCCTGACATTCTGGTGGCTCACGATGTCAAAATATGTCATTTTCGTGACCTGGAGAGTAGCTGGCGATCAGGCGCCGCTTTTTTGGGGTTCCGAAGGCGCTGGTTAGGGAGCCTTGGCGCCATACAGGAAGTGCTTAGGACCTAGGCACCATGCTCTAGATAAAATTAGGTTTTTTTTT
>NW_018167775.1:0-206 GCF_001263595.1 Phalaenopsis equestris
ATATAAAGTATTATTTTTATTTTAAATTGAACCAAACAGCTCGAATGTATTTTTAATACATTATAATCATAGTGCCCTGCAAACCTTTTACATTTCATTTCATTTTCAACAAACCAATTAACATCATACTATATTTTTTTTTTTGAAAGCCCAAGGGCTAAATCTATTAAGATAGGAAAGATACATAAATGTTGTATGAGAGGGCC
>NW_018167776.1:0-206 GCF_001263595.1 Phalaenopsis equestris
AAAAAAATATGCCTTTTTGGAGAAATGATCTACCATAACCATAACAAAATCCTTACTTCATTGTTTTATCCTAGTACAGATTCTACTTTGAGGAAAAAAAATATCAAAATACAAATATGAATAAACTTGAATATTTGATAAATTTTAAACCAATATGTCCAATTAAGTTGTGCTTCAATTGTAAAAGATTGATTTTCCAACAACAA
>NW_018167777.1:0-206 GCF_001263595.1 Phalaenopsis equestris
TCGTAGAAGAAATCAAACATAATCAATAGTTGCAGTCAACATAATCATATAATCTTCTTTATTCCTCTCATCCTTATTCAACCATATGGTGAAAACACTCTGTACTTAAGGCTTTATTAGATCTTCATATTTTTAGCTTGCCTTACTATGAAGATTGTTATGATCTCCTACATAAGCTAAAAGTTTTTCTTTTTTCTTCCATTTTT
>NW_018167778.1:0-206 GCF_001263595.1 Phalaenopsis equestris
GCACATTAAATACTTAACATAAATTGGGTCAAGATATTAGCCATATTTTTAGAAGCTAAAATACTACGTAATTTAGAGACGGTTCAAGTTTTTGGCACTATACCGGAGATTTAAATTGACATAAAACAAGCACAAAAATATCACATATCAGGGGCACATCAGTTTTTCTTTTCAAATGTAACTTATGGAGTCCCTAGGCTTAAACT
>NW_018167779.1:0-206 GCF_001263595.1 Phalaenopsis equestris
AATTGGCAGACAAATGGTCCTGAATTTTATGAAAATTTTTACTTAGAGAATGACTTTAAGATTTGTGCTTTATTGGATAGATTTTTTGATGGTATATTAAATATATAAATTAATTTTCGCATTTTTTTAATTTTATAAAAATCATATTTTTGTGACACTAAAGTAAAATAGTCATTAATTATACTTGGATAATCAAATCATAGTAT
>NW_018167780.1:0-206 GCF_001263595.1 Phalaenopsis equestris
ACATACCAGATGCAACATGCAAACAAGCAAGCATGCAATATAATACAAAAGCAAACAAACATGCAAGCGATCAGTCGACTGGACCGTGGTGGCCGGTCAAACCAAAGTGATTGGTCTACCGAGCCGGAGCGGCAGTTAAACTAAGGTGAGACGCTCATCGGGCCGGGGCTGCCGATCAAAGCAAAGTGAAATGCTCGCAGGACCAG
>NW_018167781.1:0-206 GCF_001263595.1 Phalaenopsis equestris
TAAATGTTGAATTGAAGAATTGTTTATTAATTCATAATAATAATCGAACAATTTAAAGAGAATTCAATTTACTATTAAACCAAAAATTAAAAATCTCACTTACTTATTTGCCCATATCAATCTTCGTCCTCCCCAACATGCCCACTTCATCAACTCCTCTTTCCGGGCCAAAATTCCTATAATTAGAGTTCTAATTTAATAAAACT
>NW_018167782.1:0-206 GCF_001263595.1 Phalaenopsis equestris
TATATATATATATATATCTACCTACATACATATATATACACATGGTTTTTGACGATCATTTGGGTTGGATACTCGCGAAGGAGACATTTGGTTCTAGCGATCGGAGGAACGTTCTAAGTAACTTTTCGCATGGTGACGATCTGCTCTCAGAACGATCAACAAGAAACATACTTTTTTGGAAGAACTGTCAGCAAACTCAATGCACA
>NW_018167783.1:0-206 GCF_001263595.1 Phalaenopsis equestris
CATTTCCTTCTAAATTTTATGCAAGCATGATAAAATCTAGAATTTCTATCTCCCTCAATTAATTTGGTAATAGTTGCCTTTTGTTTTAAAAAGGCTTCATTATAAGTGATCTGTACAAGAAGTTCTTCATTTGCTCTATGTAGGGCTCTTTCAGATTTTAAGCCCTTTTGTAAATCCTCCTCAGTACTGAGCACATGGCTTTGAGC
>NW_018167784.1:0-206 GCF_001263595.1 Phalaenopsis equestris
TTTCTGGTCTTCTTTTCTTATTATTTAGATAGACTTATAGAGTCTCAATCGCTTTTCGTCTTTAGGGATGAGTCAATCTGGTTTTGAACGAACATCTTCTTTGCTACGCACCTTCTTTTTCAAAGAGCTCTTAAGGAAAGAGAAAACTAAAGACGAGGTTAGGGGGTAAAGAATCTGTGCTGAAAAAGTAGCCAACAACTAGACCT
>NW_018167785.1:0-206 GCF_001263595.1 Phalaenopsis equestris
ATTTCTTTCCTGACGTAAATTAAAGTTGTTGTACAAATCAACTTATGGACCAACCGGTTTGAATGTCAAATGTCTGCCTCGCTTTCTCATAATTGATGAGCTATGGTCTATGTGCCTTTTATATAATAATACTGATTTCCTTTTTTTTTTATTGCAACATATCATTGTCTATTTGAGAAGGTAGGATGATTTATACTGTACTTCTT
>NW_018167786.1:0-206 GCF_001263595.1 Phalaenopsis equestris
AAAAAAAAAGTTAAACATGAGCTAGGTCAAATCTGGGTGGACTTCAGACTTAACCTCAATTGGATTGGGTTCAATTATGAGTCAAATTGGGCTACGTCTAAGTTAGGTCAAACTTAAACCAATTTCAAGCTCAATTTGATCTAACCCAGAGTTTAAATGGTGGTTTCACCCATAGAGGGATAACCATGCTTTCAATCCTTTATGAC
>NW_018167787.1:0-206 GCF_001263595.1 Phalaenopsis equestris
CCTTACGCCATTGCCAGACCTCATCATTTTGGTGCAAATGAGGCTCACCCATACTACGAGTCTTATGTCATTGCCAGACCTAATCATTTTGGTGCAAATGAGGCTTACCCATACTACGGGCCTTACGCCAATACCGGACATTATTATGTTGGTGGAAATGAGGCTTATGGAATGGCTCCTTGGGGAAGATCAGGTTATCCATACCA
>NW_018167788.1:0-206 GCF_001263595.1 Phalaenopsis equestris
GATGTGTAGGGTGAGGTATGGGAGTGTGAATAGCCAAGTCATAAAGGGTTTTCTTAGAGCCTCATGATCCTATAGAAAATCTCTTTGCTTTTCATCATGTTGTCCTTAACTCTCTCAACCAAGTGTTGAGGGTTTGAGACCACCCAATTGAGACTTCACAAAAGATTCAAGAAGTGGCTAGAATTTCTATGTGAGGTGGGTCCCAT
>NW_018167789.1:0-206 GCF_001263595.1 Phalaenopsis equestris
TGCGATAGGAAGGGCTCCTAAAGCAATGCGGTATCGGATGCTGTGATCCTCGACCTCCAAAATATAATGTGAACCATTGCGATAGAGGAATGTCTAAAAGCAATGCGGTATCGGATGTTGCGATCCTCAACCTCTAAAAAATAGTGTGAATCATTGTGATAGAGGAATATCTAAAGCAATGCAATATCGGATGTTGTGATCCTCAA
>NW_018167790.1:0-206 GCF_001263595.1 Phalaenopsis equestris
ATATATTAAAATTTAAGTATTATAAACATAGTAGAAGTTGTTGGACTTAAATATGTTTGATAGACATATCTCACCTACATAAGAGCGTGAGAGTCGGCGAGTGTCGAGAGAAATAAGTTCAAGCTCATATTACTAATTGTATAGTCTTTTTATGATATATATCTTGGTACTCTCATTTGTACATGTGACCCTTATTTATATATAAA
>NW_018167791.1:0-206 GCF_001263595.1 Phalaenopsis equestris
TATGAGAAGAAGAGATTGTCAAGATTGTAAAGATTTTAATGTCATTCCAAGTGAGGTTTTATGTACCCAACATCGATTATTAGTTCTAGATTTTGCGATAAACAGTTATAAAATAAGGAATGCTATGATTCATCATCGTAGTATTAGATGTGATACCTAAAAGACATAAAGTTATTTTTACGAGTAAAATTCAAGATTTCAAAATT
>NW_018167792.1:0-206 GCF_001263595.1 Phalaenopsis equestris
TGATCCACGTTTCAGTTTTTCCCAAAGCTTCCAATATTTTTTAAGTTTATCCCATTTATATTAAAAAAAAAGTAAATTCAGGCCCAACTTTTTTTAACGCTAAATTTCTGCCGTGCATGTGTAGCTTTCTGTGTGAGTTCTTTGACAAATTCTTGGTGAAGGAGAGAGGCATTGGAAAGGAGGATTTATGTGATTTCAGTGTGCAT
>NW_018167793.1:0-206 GCF_001263595.1 Phalaenopsis equestris
CTGGACTAGTTCGCATCATTTTCGAAAAACCCCTCCCACTGCTCATCTTGGGTGATTGAGAGGCAATACCTACGACATCTTTTTTTCTTTGAATTTCTCCTGATTTAAGAAGTTTTTGTAAGTGAAAATCACTCATAAGAAGTAAATTTCACTCCCTAAACGTTTTCCTTCGATTTTCATCCAAGATTTTCGGGTTTTTGGGTGGA
>NW_018167794.1:0-206 GCF_001263595.1 Phalaenopsis equestris
GCTATATAACTACCCAAGAGTTTGCTGATCACTTCTACCAGTTTCATATTGGACTGCATCTAAAAAATGAGCTCTTAGTTCCTTTTGACAAAACCAGAAATCACCATGCTGCTCTTGTTTTTAAGAAGCATGTTGTCCCATTCTCAGAACTCCTAACTTCCTCCTTTGCAAAAGAATGGCTCCTCCTCAGGAGAAATTTGTTTCTT
>NW_018167795.1:0-206 GCF_001263595.1 Phalaenopsis equestris
ACTTAGCAATAAGCCTCAGGGAACACTTCCTAGTATTGTTAAAACAAATCCTAAAGATAAGAAGAAAAAGCTAGAGCAAGTTAAAGTTGTCTAACACAGGAATGGAAGGAAATTAAATGTTGGAATTAAAAAAGAGATTGAGGTTGTGAGGGAGATTAAAGAAACTGAAAAACATGAAGAAATTATTCCTAAGAATGTAGAAAAAT
>NW_018167796.1:0-206 GCF_001263595.1 Phalaenopsis equestris
GAGTTCCCTGAAATTCTTAAACTCATCTTTCCTAAATGCTTCAAAAGACAATCAATTAGTCATAGTACAGTTATAAATTGATAAATCAAGTACTTAATTATAGTTTTGTGCATGCATGAGGTCTGAGAGGACTCAATATACTAAACAACGCATCTATCACTACAAGAAGATAGCGCACTGATACACCTAAAATATATAGTATTTTT
>NW_018167797.1:0-206 GCF_001263595.1 Phalaenopsis equestris
TGTTGTTTGTGAAAGTTTTGTACTAAAAAATTGTTTAATTATGATTATAAAAATTTATTTGAGTTAATTAGAGGTTGGCGTAATGTGTTATGTAGCATATTTCCATTGAAAAATGAAATATAAAAAATTTTTGCATTGGCGCCTGAGGCGCCAAATTCCAAAAAACCCTAGAATGTGTTTAAAATTGCGGAATTGCCTAGTAAAAC
>NW_018167798.1:0-206 GCF_001263595.1 Phalaenopsis equestris
AAGGTGAGCAGTAGTTTCCTCTTGCATTTTGCATATGACACAGCAAGATGGGCCTCTCAACTCTTTCAGCTTCAAGATGTCATCAATGGGGAGAAGCTTGAAAAAGATTTTCCAACAGAAGGACATAGAAGGAGAAAGAAATTTTCCCCATAGTGGTTTCTCGAATGGGGTCTTCAATCCATGGGACAGAAGGGAGTAGATGTAAG
>NW_018167799.1:0-206 GCF_001263595.1 Phalaenopsis equestris
AGCACCTACAGAGGAGAAGAAAACCAGGAAAAAACCAAAGTCTGCCTACTTTTTCGTATTAGCAGGAAGTGCATTTAAAGCTTCCTTATTCGGCCCAATAAGGAAGCTCTCCTTTAATTGCAACTAATCAGAGAAGACGTGAACTGGATTAAGCAGGTTACTGGAAAGGCTAAACATGCAATTAAAGAAAGATTACATTAGGGAAG
>NW_018167800.1:0-206 GCF_001263595.1 Phalaenopsis equestris
AGTTCATCAAAAATTGATATTATTAAATAGGTTTGATACATCATTAATAAATTTGTGTCATTTGACATGAATCTCAAAACAACAAGAATCTCGAGGTACTTTTTTTAAGTCAGAAATCTTCAAACTAAAATTAAATGACACCAAGAACTCTGATTTAAGCAAACTTATAGTCAAATGGATTGGCTCGATGAGACGAACCCAAATAC
>NW_018167801.1:0-206 GCF_001263595.1 Phalaenopsis equestris
AATGAATATCAATACCGTTAAAAGAATGAAGTGCCAAAATAGTCCCGACTATTTATTTGGGGCCATTTGTCTTACAGTTCAAAAAAGTTTCAAATTAGTCCCCATATTATTCTAGTATGAGCTGAAATAATCCCAATAGAGAACTTTTTTAGCTTTTTTTAAAAAGTCTAGGGACTAAATTGACCCTGTACAGACTGTAATTAAAA
>NW_018167802.1:0-206 GCF_001263595.1 Phalaenopsis equestris
AAAAAAAAAAAAAAATCTTCACAACAAATGATTTTCAAGATTCTTGGATGACATCAATTCTTGCTCGCTTAAAATTCTTATCGACGCATCTGACTCTCCATCTCTCAACACACAATATTTGACTTGTCATCCTTTAGATCAGAATTTGACAGATGTATAATACTCTACAATCCGATCAATAACACCACCATATGTCGTGAATCTAT
>NW_018167803.1:0-206 GCF_001263595.1 Phalaenopsis equestris
GAATTTGCATCCCACCTCACTCATGGGTCAATTAAAATATCAAAAGAGAAAATGTAATTTTTTAAAATTTTAATTTAGTTTATATATTTATTTATATACAAGAATAGGATTTAGCAAAGAAAATTCCATAACATGACCAAGGCAAAGCTTAATTGCTTGAAATTTTTACTCGAGCTAGACTTAGGCAAAGAATCATTGGGACTAAA
>NW_018167804.1:0-206 GCF_001263595.1 Phalaenopsis equestris
GTTGTATCCTCTCCGAAGTGGTGGCTATATCCTCCGTTTCTACCCTTTCCAGACTTCTCTTCACTCCTCTTCCGCCAAACTCACTAACCTTCATCCTGACATTCAACTATTTCCCCTTTCTGCAAATCATTACCGTTGCCCCACCTACCCATGTCTTTTCAAACCCCTCCCAACTACCACACTGCCGCTGCCGACCACCTACAACC
>NW_018167805.1:0-206 GCF_001263595.1 Phalaenopsis equestris
AAATGTTGTTTAGTTAACATCTATTTTTGATATCCCAGATCATTTGGTAGAGCATCCGCTTTGGTGGTGTAAGTCTCTTCTAGTTTGGGGTTTGAAGGGGGTAGTCCTTGAATATTTAAGCACATTGGTCGCCCCCATACCTGACGAGGGTTGAACCAATAGGGTGAGTTGGGGACCTCAAGCCCCAACCCATTCTTTAAAATGTG
>NW_018167806.1:0-206 GCF_001263595.1 Phalaenopsis equestris
GTAGTCAAGTCTAAGATTTATGATTTGTTATTCATTTCAATAAGAACTGTAGTTTTTCATATAAAAGATACTTAGAATGTCCATGTGAAAAATAATTCCTTGAGAACCTTATTAGTAATGATGCTAATACTCAAACAGTACTTTCAAAATGTAATAAAGCTTTTTTCCTCTAGTTGATTCAAGTGAAGCCAACTTTTTATTAGGCA
>NW_018167807.1:0-206 GCF_001263595.1 Phalaenopsis equestris
TTTTTTTTTTCAAATGGTCAATGAACTCATATGTCTAAGTTGTCAACATTGTAATATGTTATAATAAACTTAAATATCATATAGCTCATAAGATTAACGACTATTTTTCTCATATGAGCTCTTTAATAATTTTGAATATATTTACTTAACTACTAGGCTGGCAAAATCTGGCTGTGGCAAGCGTGGAGCCTTAGTAGACTCCTGAT
>NW_018167808.1:0-206 GCF_001263595.1 Phalaenopsis equestris
ATATAAATTTTTTTATGAAGGGCAGGTGTGTAACATAGTTGCGGTGATAAAAATGGCAAAAAATATTGTTAGGAAAAAAAAAAATCATGTTACATACCGTATGTCGTAAAAGGAAAAATATTTTGTCCAGACGTCCGCACTTTCAGATGACCAACAACCGGCGGCCACGTCGCCTGTTGTTGATGTGTATGATGATGTGGCCGCTG
>NW_018167809.1:0-206 GCF_001263595.1 Phalaenopsis equestris
AAAAATTAGGAGGAAAGATTGAACCAGCATGGGAAGTTCATTATTCAATAGAGTAAGTCTATCAAGGTGGTTCCTATCAATTGATAAACCACAAGGGAGAACATCCAATAATTCCAATTAATGGGTGGTGTTTAAAGAATTATTGTGCGTAAAAAGTGGATTATGTAAAGTGACATGAGAGCCAAAATTATTATAGAATTTTTTTT
>NW_018167810.1:0-206 GCF_001263595.1 Phalaenopsis equestris
TTTTTTTTTCACTTCTTAAGCTCTTCTAAAAAATTTTCGTTTGATCAATTTTGAATTTGAGTTTGTTCATCTTGCTAGTTATAGCCGGTCAAATAAGAGTGTGGCCTAGAAGAGGAGAAAATATTAGGTATGTTGCTCGAATGTCTCGAGTGTGATGTGAATCGCAGCATGCCACTATCCATAGCTGCTTGGTACAATTCATGCCA
>NW_018167811.1:0-206 GCF_001263595.1 Phalaenopsis equestris
GTGGATGGTCCCTTAAACCATTTGCCCTGGGCTAGGGTTTGGTTAAGGCCGGTAGATGGAGGATCCATAGTCGGAGCTCCCTTGGTTTCATGGCTCAAGAAAACGGGGATTTTATGATTAGCATCCTCAATTTATTTCATCCTTCACAGATAGCCAATTTAGCCTTTTTATCCCAAACTTTCTCAAAACTATCAAATTACCCTTAA
>NW_018167812.1:0-206 GCF_001263595.1 Phalaenopsis equestris
CAGTTGTGGCAACACATGAGATAATTGCTTTTGATTGGAATGTCGAGTTACCCAACGAATCAGTGGAGACGTTCGTCAAATTGGAACAGATGTTCGTAAAGAGATTTCCTGGAGCACAGCATCATGTTACTATTGGAGTTCTCATAGTGGAGAAGAAAAAACCCAACAAGGCTCTAGTAGATTATATCTTGAGGTGGAGAAACCTT
>NW_018167813.1:0-206 GCF_001263595.1 Phalaenopsis equestris
GGTTTGTTGTGTGATGCTTTTTGTAAATATTTTTTGATATTTTAAAACACACACGATAGCACTACTAATAAATATGCAATTCAATCCCAATAAATATAAATTTAGTAAGAACAATTTTATTTTTAAAATTTTTTAAATTGTCCTACCTGTAATAACAATGTAAGTATACGAAACACTCAAGTAATAAAGGGCTCTAATGGAGTTTT
>NW_018167814.1:0-206 GCF_001263595.1 Phalaenopsis equestris
TAACCCATTAAACCTTAATTAAATTAGTTTTAATATAAAAATAAACCCTAGTTAGGTCTAAAAGACATAATTAGACTTAATTAAACCATTAAACCTTAATTAAATTAGGCTTAATATAAAAATAATTTTTAATTAGGTCTAAAATTCATGATTAGTCTTAAACAACCCATTAAACTTAATTAAATTAGGTTTAATATTAAAAAAAA
>NW_018167815.1:0-206 GCF_001263595.1 Phalaenopsis equestris
AGGTGTGGCGAGGTGTCAGATGCAAATAAATAAGAATTGAGTTGTTTACATGTAAATGTCCTGTCTTCAGTTCCACATCACATCTGTAAGAATTAGCTTGAAAATGCTCTATTAATCTATAAAAAATGGCGATGCATTATCTTTTCATGTGTCCCCTTTTTTTATGTCGGATATATGATATATTTTATTTTGTTAAATTAAAAAAA
>NW_018167816.1:0-206 GCF_001263595.1 Phalaenopsis equestris
ACTAATTTAATATCTATAATCATAATGCTCATTTCCATCTAAATAGATCCTAAACCATTTGATACAAACTTTAAAATGTACACTAATTATGGATAAAATTATGTGCGTTGATATTATTTTGCTGGTACTATTTCAAAGTTTCAATATTTTTTATAAACATGCCCTTAGCGCTGATTCTATTAAGAACAGATAGTCTTCTCTTCATT
>NW_018167817.1:0-206 GCF_001263595.1 Phalaenopsis equestris
GCCTTCTAATTTTGATAACAAGTGTGCTAAATTTTAATTTTGAAAAATTTACTGTCAAATATCTTAGAAAAAAATGAATGGGACATCGAACAAGATTTGAAGAGTGTATATCGCTTACAAGTTTGACAATTGATTAATGAATGTATATATCTTATGATATAGCCGATTTTTTTCAACTTTATATAAGATATTATTATGAAAATAAC
>NW_018167818.1:0-206 GCF_001263595.1 Phalaenopsis equestris
GAAAAAATATTACATCAGTACTACGCGCGTAGAGTTACGTGTAGTCAATGAAATCACATCATGACATCCCACGCGATAGAAAAAAAACGGCGCAGTAACATGCGGAATATTATCCTCCCCCCCTCTGGTGTGTTATTCATGTGTTATTGTCCTGGGAATATTCATGTTATAATAACATAATAACACACAATAACACATGAATAACA
>NW_018167819.1:0-206 GCF_001263595.1 Phalaenopsis equestris
GGAAACAGGCTAAGTGGAGGTGATTTTAGGGTTTTTAGAATGTGTGTGAGAGGTTTGAGTATTTATGTTTGTGTGTAGGTCTAACCAAGACCAAAAACTAGCCACCCAGGGTTAACCCTAAAACATGATAATCTTATGGGTACTCCTCTTGAGCTCCCCCATATTGGTTTCAATCTTCTAAGTGCTAGAGGTCAAAACTAAACATG
>NW_018167820.1:0-206 GCF_001263595.1 Phalaenopsis equestris
TGTTGACAATAACCCTTAGCATATTATCATAGAATGAATCAACGCGATGAACTATGGAGTGATTTCAACAGTCATTCAAAACAATTTGCAGATACTTCTCAATAGGGTTGAAAACACTTGCAAGTTTTTCTTCACAAGTCATAAAATCAACAGATCTTACATTCGAACGAACCCCTACAGAGATTTTACACAATGTGCGGTATATG
>NW_018167821.1:0-206 GCF_001263595.1 Phalaenopsis equestris
GTATTCAGTTTTAGATCTACTCAAACAAAAGCCTTGAGATTCTAAACTTGGCCATTATTTATTTTTTGTCTATTAAATTATAATTTAGGATTGATTATTTCACTAAGTTTGCACCTTACCCAGATTATGTTGTTGCTTTTCAGAAAAGGGTTAGGAGCGGCAAGCCAATTAACCGAGTAGTCTAATTTATATAGTTTTTTATTAGT
>NW_018167822.1:0-206 GCF_001263595.1 Phalaenopsis equestris
TATCTCAATTTGTCAATACATTATTATGAGTTATTCAACATGATACTTAACTAAATATTGGTTGATACAAACTTTTGTTAATGTTACTTGTTATTTATTTAATTTACATGGACAGATAGAAAAATTCAATATATTTGAATATTTAAAGTTATATCTACATCTCATGCCTTACTACAAATAAATATTAGTGGGCTAAATATAAATTA
>NW_018167823.1:0-206 GCF_001263595.1 Phalaenopsis equestris
CTTCATTTTGAGTGAGAAAATATAATAATTTTTTTATATAAATTTTATTTTAAAATATTATATTTTTGCTTAAATATTACACTCGGTAATGTATTTTCTTCTAAAAATTCATTAGGAGAAGTTTGATGAAATTATGGTATGAAGTAGCAGTGCCTCAACAACATCTCTTAGCACCACAAAAATTTCCAGCAATTTTTTTGAGAGAA
>NW_018167824.1:0-206 GCF_001263595.1 Phalaenopsis equestris
TATATATATATATATATATATATATATAAAAGATAATAATAATATAATCATAAATTTCATTAAAGCTCATAAAACATCTCAAATATATTAAGAACTTAAATGAGACCACCATTTGGTAAATTTGAATATCAAACAACAAATTAATATTACAACTTATACATAAAGACTTTTTTTGATTTACCACACTTAACACACACACACACACA
>NW_018167825.1:0-206 GCF_001263595.1 Phalaenopsis equestris
TTTTTTCTGAACATTATAAAAGCCAAAGCTAACTCCTTTAAGACCACCACTCCCATACACTCTCTCCTACGGCTGTCATAAAAGAAGGGGGAAGGTACAAAAAGGCTGCTGTTGCTTTTGGGAAGGAATTCCTTTGCTCTTTGTTTTACCTTTTTACGTGGCTTAAGAAAAAGAGAGGAGAGAGGAGAATAAAGGAGAGAGAGAGA
>NW_018167826.1:0-206 GCF_001263595.1 Phalaenopsis equestris
GAGTTTTCAATTCATCTTAGTCTCTCCCTAAAGACTGTAATCATTTCATACCTAATATTACATCTGTGCCCCCTAGATTTAAGGGATGAAAACTGTCCACCACCTGAATTTTTTGCTGTTTCAAAATTAATCCTTTACGAACATGCTCTTTTCTTCCTGTCTCGTCCTCATCATTACTCTGTGGCTTCTTATCTCACCATCTCAAG
>NW_018167827.1:0-206 GCF_001263595.1 Phalaenopsis equestris
TTTTTGCAAGGCGGTCATTTTTGTTCCAGAGTCTAAAAGTTTCAATTTAGTCCTCAGACTATTTTAATATGAGTTGAAATAGGTCTTTCGGCCTCAATATAAGGAGTTTTGGAACTAATTTGGCAATTTTAGAAAACCTGGGACTAAAATGGGCTCATGTAAATAGTAAGTGGACTATTTCGGCTCTCATTCAATTCCTTTTTATG
>NW_018167828.1:0-206 GCF_001263595.1 Phalaenopsis equestris
CAAAAGGAGTTAGAAGACTAAATCAAGGGGGTCCTAGGGTGTGTGAGAAAGTGTAGTGTGTCCGAGCTAGCTTAACCAAGACCAGACCACGTAGAATTAGTCTCAAGGCTTGACCCTCCTATGGGGAACTCTTATTGAGCTTCCCTATGCTTAGTCACATCCTCCCAAGTACTAGAGGTTACACTTTAAGCATATGAAACTCCAAG
>NW_018167829.1:0-206 GCF_001263595.1 Phalaenopsis equestris
TAACTTAATCAATCATATAAGCTTAACTTAGTTTTTCACATAAAATTTCAGGGAGATTTTGAATTGTTTAAATTAAAGAAGATAATAGGTGCTAATTTTTATACTAAAGACTTATAATTGACTCTTCCTTTCTTATCTCTTTTATATAACTTTTTTTATAGTAATATGAACTTTTTGTCCTTTTGGTTTTTTTAAGGTAATTATTT
>NW_018167830.1:0-206 GCF_001263595.1 Phalaenopsis equestris
ACGTGCGTAGTACTGATGTAATATTTTTTCGTGTGTGTGTGTGTGTGTGTCGCCTTTCCTAACTTTTTTATTGACATCTACAATGTTAGTCCTAAGTCAAATGTGGTCAGGGGTTCGATCCCGATGGTTTGTGGATCCGTCGAGTGGTTAAACACATGAGGTTGGTAGGGAGCTTGTATGATAACGTCTGACCAATCTTAAATATA
>NW_018167831.1:0-206 GCF_001263595.1 Phalaenopsis equestris
GGGTGATATCCAACCTTTCTCTATGAATGAGGTCGCCCCCTCTCCTCTTCATTAATTCACTCCGGAAAATTGGTAAAGAGATAACGACAGGGGAAAGGCTTCATGCCCCCATAATTATTGAATGAGATCTGATTATATCTACATTGCCATATGCTAAAATCATAATAATATTTAATTCAAATACTGATTTAGATTTGAATGAGATC
>NW_018167832.1:0-206 GCF_001263595.1 Phalaenopsis equestris
TTTTGGCGGTACATTTTTTAAAAGCTGAAACTAAGTTTATATCAAATTTGACATATAGGACGACCTATGATTTATTATGTTGTTCCATCAACGATTACAGTGTGCGATTGTTACTTTTTCAAACTTAGACTGAGATAACTTGAAAAAAATACCAACCAGATCCGATTGCTCAGAAGATTTCAAAAGCTAGCAGCACAAAAGAGAAT
>NW_018167833.1:0-206 GCF_001263595.1 Phalaenopsis equestris
TTTTGGCGGTACATTTTTTAAAAGCTGAAACTAAGCATATATCGAATTTGACATGTAGGACGAACTATGATTTATTATGTTGTTCCATCAATGATTACAGTGTTTGATTGTTACTTTTTCAAACTTAAACTGAGATAACTTGGAAAAAATACTAGCCAGATCCGATTGCTAAGAAGATTTCAAAAGCTAGCAGCACAAAAGAGAAT
>NW_018167834.1:0-206 GCF_001263595.1 Phalaenopsis equestris
GGTCTTCGGTTCAGAACAATATTGAAAATTGGCTCCATCTCTTATCCTTCAAATCTACATCAAGCTCCAGGTCCCTCTCCATGGCTCCTCTCATGAAAGGGGTAGGGCTTTGTTTATAGTGTATGAAAGTACCTCCCCTGTAAATAAAAAAAGGATTCTGAGGCACTCCATCAAACGCCCAAGAGAGATTCCCACAACTGGATAGC
>NW_018167835.1:0-206 GCF_001263595.1 Phalaenopsis equestris
TGTTTGTAAATTGAACTGCCGGTGGGTTCTTGGATTGCACCTCAATGACCTCTTTAGCATCTCTCAAACTTTACTCATGCTTTCATGGTACTCTACACCTTCTTGTAGGAACCACGAAAAATATCATGCTGCAAGGATAACAACAAGAAAAATTTTTGGAAAAAAAAACGGAAAGGAACCCTTCCTGCAGGAACCACGCTGCAAGG
>NW_018167836.1:0-206 GCF_001263595.1 Phalaenopsis equestris
AGTTATATTGTGGTGTTTGCATTAAATTTGGGAAGTGGGCCATATTTTAATAATATGCGTAGTACCTATCGTAGATCTAGTTTTAGTCTAGCATTATATGTCTTTACAATGTTTTGTGATCTCATTGTTTGGGTGAGTTACTCATTCTTTAAGGACCATAAGGCCCACACATTTATTCACATCAAAGAAGTTCAATATGTATACTC
>NW_018167837.1:0-206 GCF_001263595.1 Phalaenopsis equestris
TAGCATTCTCCAATGCAAGGGTATCTCCAAGGCATGATCTATTTCTTCAACAAGTTGTGGACTTAATAAAGATCCTTCAAGGCATTTTAAATGCTCCAGTGCAATTTCTCCAGCTTCATCTAGTTCTTCTTCTCCTTCAATACCAAGGTAGGAGGCCTCATATAAGTTGATCATTCCCTTGACATCATGTTGATTATTTGGATTGA
>NW_018167838.1:0-206 GCF_001263595.1 Phalaenopsis equestris
CTAAATGTCCAGAGTGATCAAAATATTCCTTCATCTTCCAGTCGAGATGATCGAAGAAATTGGAGATATTATTAAGAGAGTGGGAGAGATGGAAAGCTATAGGAAGATAAGAGGAAAAATTGAGAAAGTAAGAGAGAGAGAGAATAATGCGATAGAGTGAGTAAGGAGCAAGAGAGAAAAAGTGATATTGAGGGATGAAGGGAAAG
>NW_018167839.1:0-206 GCF_001263595.1 Phalaenopsis equestris
ATGTCTCTCATCCATAAGCCCCACTTTCCACTTTCATGCTAATTTGAGGTCATAAAAAATTTTCCGAATAACCTCCATAGGTGGGTGTCTCTATTGAAATTTTCCAATGAGAACAAACTTAAATTTGTCAGTCATGGTTAAAATTTCTGACTCAGAGAAAAAAAAGTACTATCGTTCCACTTTTCTTGCTTGCATTCTTAATAAAG
>NW_018167840.1:0-206 GCF_001263595.1 Phalaenopsis equestris
AATAAATAATGAAGTCTCAATATATCAAATAGAATTTTTCCCACTTATTACAGTTCAAGCCTATCCGTCAGAATGAAAAAAAATTTAATAAAAATAAAAATAAGTAAATATTTAATAATATATTAAAAATATCCTAGCGGCCAAGAAAGCGATGTTCTGCTTACCAAACACTGACAATTGAGATAGAAACATATTAAAAACTTCTG
>NW_018167841.1:0-206 GCF_001263595.1 Phalaenopsis equestris
GAAATAAGATCATATAACCATTTAAAATAGTTAATCTAGTAGAAAATATCCCATGTGACTTGTTTGCCATGATTAAAAATATCAAAAAGGATTTTAGAGTCCGTCTCAATCTCTAATTGAAACCAATTCAAAGAGACATCAATTTTAACAACCAGGAAGAGCTTTAGATTCCAATGCCGAATAAATATTGCACAGAGAGGAGAAAA
>NW_018167842.1:0-206 GCF_001263595.1 Phalaenopsis equestris
CTTTGCTTTGGTCTCCAGATTTAACACTCTTAAGCAAAATTACTTTAGTTTGAAAAATAATATACATGAGAAAGATTTGTATATTAATGCTTTCGAAATACTTAAATAAAAAATTAACATGTTTAAATAAAATTAAAAATAATAATAATAAAAAGAAGGAAAGAGAATTACGGTGCTTTTCTTTTTCATGTTCTTTCATGGCTGCG
>NW_018167843.1:0-206 GCF_001263595.1 Phalaenopsis equestris
GTATGATTTTTATTGTAGACTTTCACATCTAATAATTTCACAAAAGGTTCCCATTCTCATCTCCACTGCAGCCATGTTTTTGCGGAGATCCGCCGCTCTTCTGTACCCCCTTCTCCTTCCCCCAATCCTAAACCCAAACCCTAGAATACTCCTGCGTGGCCTCGCTCTCTGGTCGATGAAGAAGGACCCGACCCTCGAATCCGCTC
>NW_018167844.1:0-206 GCF_001263595.1 Phalaenopsis equestris
GACTATCATTATTAAAAATTTTAATGTTCAGAATGCAGTACTTGTGGAATAGATTAAAGAAAAGTTTACAGATATACCACAAAATTCTTATGGATTTGCATATATAACACCAAGAATTTGATATTTACATTTTTGACCCTTGGTGCTATAAACGAATGCATAAAAAGGCGCATTTGACTTTTAACAAGTTAGTAAAGTAGTACTTT
>NW_018167845.1:0-206 GCF_001263595.1 Phalaenopsis equestris
TGCTCAAGAAAGAACCCAACAGCACAAAGGCGTTGTCCCAACTGCCTTCTGTAGATAGGATCAATTGTTAATGGCTTCTTACTGTAATCCACAACTAAACGGGCAACTTCTCCGTCTGCAGGCCCAGAATCAAGCACAAATAGCTCTTCGCTGAAGTTTGCGAAAGCTATCGTATCAACTTTGCCGTCAAACTTGTCAGAGGATAG
>NW_018167846.1:0-206 GCF_001263595.1 Phalaenopsis equestris
TGCTCAAGAAAGAACCCAACAGCACAAAGGCGTTGCCCCAACTGCCTTCTGTAGATAGGATCGATTGTTAATGGCTTCTTACTGTAATCCACAACAAAACGGGCAACTTCTCCATCTGCAGGCCCAGAATCAAGCACTAATAGCTCTTCGCTGAAGTTTGCGAAAGCTATTGTATCAACTTTGCCGTCAAACTTGTCAGAGGATAG
>NW_018167847.1:0-206 GCF_001263595.1 Phalaenopsis equestris
GGAGGAATTATATATGATGCAACTGCGAGGTTAAGAGATTCCAAAGAAACAAGATTTGATATGCAGATTGTTGAAATGCCTCTCTGACTTGAAGCAGGCCTTGAGATAGTAAGATAAGAGGTTTGACATGTTTATATCAGACAGTGAGTATGCTTAAATCATATATTATTTTACTGTTTAATTTGGTAAAATAGAATTTATTTAAT
>NW_018167848.1:0-206 GCF_001263595.1 Phalaenopsis equestris
CCAATTCTACTCCCATCAAAGTATATTTCTCTATTAATTTGTACTTAACCCCATTGACTACATTCTCATCCATGAAACCAAATGTGATCCTTACTTATTTGTATAAAGTATAGCCCTCTCAGATCGTATGTTTCACAACAAATTTTAACAAATTAATTGTCCAAATTGATAAATAAATGAAGATCAATGTTTGAATCATCACAATT
>NW_018167849.1:0-206 GCF_001263595.1 Phalaenopsis equestris
AGCCTATCAGAGATTGCTTTCGATTGGTATGCCGAGCTACCTAACAGATCTGTCAAGATGTTCACCGAATTATAACAGATGTTTGTAAAGAGGTTTGTTGAAGCACAAGATCATTTTTCGGTTAGAGATTGATACACCTAATATATATCGTTTTTTAGACACATTTTGATCCCTATTTTTTAGATATTATGCTTTAATGGAAGGTA
>NW_018167850.1:0-206 GCF_001263595.1 Phalaenopsis equestris
TTATCTCTCACTCTGTCTCAATCTTCTCTCTCCCTCAGTTACTCTTTCTTTCTCAATATATTTCTCCCTCACACTTTTCTATCTTGTTCCCTCAATAAATCCCTCTCACTATTCTCTTGTTTGATATTTCATTATGTTATCTCTTTTCTCTCTCACAATTCTCTCGCTTGATCTCCCTTGCTTCTCCCACTCCTGATATCTCTTTC
>NW_018167851.1:0-206 GCF_001263595.1 Phalaenopsis equestris
CACATTTAGTCTCATGGATGAGAATGTAGTCCATAAGGTTAAATAGGGAAATATGTTTTGATTGGTGTAAATTTGAGATTTTAGAGTGACAAGATAGAATTTCCAATTTGATCTAGTTGTTTGGAACCTAAAGCAAGATGCTAGCCTTCCGGTGAAGGGTACGTGGGAACTCTCGAGTGATAGCTAGTATCTTTCCAACCTAAACA
>NW_018167852.1:0-206 GCF_001263595.1 Phalaenopsis equestris
CCCAAAATTACATAAAATATGTAAATTCTTTTAAAATTCATTATAAATAGTATATAAATGCTTTAATCATGTGCTACAAACAATCATGTCATTGTCAAATGAGTTGATCAATCTGCCCCTGATGAAGAAAAATTGTTAGTCATATAAAATAGAAAATTTATAATTTTATCCTTTCCTCAGCAACACAATTGAAGCACTAAATGGTA
>NW_018167853.1:0-206 GCF_001263595.1 Phalaenopsis equestris
ATATATATATATAAAAGGAATGATTACATTTTTATAATGTGCACACAACAAATATCACAAACATTTGCTAATCACCAACACAACAAAGAACATTTTGCACAAATATGTATTAACAATAAATAAATAAAATTTAATTAATATTATTTGAAATATGTAAAGTGTCGATTGAACGGTATTTATAATCTAATCATAAAATATGTATACAT
>NW_018167854.1:0-206 GCF_001263595.1 Phalaenopsis equestris
AGACACTTCATTAAAGAGAAGCTCGATTCAAGGGAAACTTGTATTTCATTTGTCCCATTTGATGGTCAAGTAGCAGGTATCCTTACCAAGAATATTTCCCGGCTATTGTTTGACGACTTCAAGTACAAGTTGAATATGATGAATATCTATGTTTCAACTTGAGGGAGAGTATTATCATTATTAACTTAATTATTAGGCTAATTACT
>NW_018167855.1:0-206 GCF_001263595.1 Phalaenopsis equestris
AGTTCATTTTTGGTTTTATCATATTTACTATATAGTTCATCTAATTAATACACTTATGCTCTGTGAATCATGTTGTTTTAATTATCTCTTAGGTGGAGTAACTATCACTTAATATCTCATTTGTGAATTACATAGGCAAATGCCCTTAGGGGCAACTTCACTTAATTAAGAAATTTAATTAATTTGATTATTTAAAGCATGGGCTT
>NW_018167856.1:0-206 GCF_001263595.1 Phalaenopsis equestris
AAACAACAATCCATAGGTTTTTGAGGTTGTTTGCCAAACGTAACTCCCCCCTAGGATCAGAACTAGGGTTTGAGGATTCTAAGATAACTCCCCCCTTTTTAAACGTCAACCCTAAACCCTTCAGATAGAACTAAAATTTTAAACGCCGACAGATTTGATTTGGAAGATGGAGCCTCGTTTTAGTTCGACCTATTTCCGTCCTCTTT
>NW_018167857.1:0-206 GCF_001263595.1 Phalaenopsis equestris
TAGATCTGAGGAACGGCACATACAAAAGAATTGAGCGCTAAATAAGTAAATTTCCGTTATTAAAAAAGTATCTCCTCGAGATGCAACCGGGGACATGATGCCGCAGAAGTCACAGTCAACAATATCAAAATAACTCGTAATACACCTACAACCCATGATTTACTCCAATTACGTTCCCCTTTCCTATGAACTACTTCAACGGAGGA
>NW_018167858.1:0-206 GCF_001263595.1 Phalaenopsis equestris
TCCCTCCACACTTACAATTTCTCGAAGAATTCCTCTCAATTACACGCTCTAGCAAGCTCAAATGAAACTTATCTAATCTTCAGGTCTCCAAAAGTCTTCTTCTCTTCTCTTCACCTCTCTTATTTTCTGCCAAATTGTTCTCTTGAAAGATGTGGATGAGTTTTCTCAAGGGTTGCTTACGCACCCCTCCAAAATCCGGCCTTATC
>NW_018167859.1:0-206 GCF_001263595.1 Phalaenopsis equestris
AATACCTTTATAGTAACGTCCTCTATACCATCAGCAACAATAATTCTTATAGGAGGAACAGCTTTATCAGAATCCATGAAACGTTCCTGAACCGCACGTAAAGAGTTCTTAACCAACTCAAATAGCATAAGATGCAAATGTGAGGGAACATACCTGTTTACGAGCAAAATGAGGTGTCAAATATAAATTAAGAGAAATTTACGTAT
>NW_018167860.1:0-206 GCF_001263595.1 Phalaenopsis equestris
TGGAGGGAACTAGTCGTTTGCCATTCATGATAACTACACCAACCGGAAACATGATCAGCACTGACAATGAGAGACTGTCAGTTCCACCTTTAAAAAGAACTTAGCTCAGAATGCTAATCATTGCAGACATAGAGCTATTCTATGCAAAGAAAGAAGAAGCCTGGAAGAGGAGGAAAATTTACTTACCCCGATTCCTGAGGGGAAAA
>NW_018167861.1:0-206 GCF_001263595.1 Phalaenopsis equestris
TTTTTCTATTTTTTATTTATTTATTTTTAGCAAATAAGTAATAGCTTCATAACACTTACCAACATATCTCGATGTCTTTTTCATACTAATATCTCAAAAAAACATCACCATATCTATATTGTTCATATTTAGTAATGGACATAGCTTAGTAAAATTACCTTACTCGGAAGTGTAGTTGATGCAAGTTTCATAAAGTACATAAAAAA
>NW_018167862.1:0-206 GCF_001263595.1 Phalaenopsis equestris
ATATCTGATCATGCAAATAGCCTAAAAAGATAGGAAGATTTACACTTTACCGGACGGTAACCTCGAAATCCTAAAGTGTTAAGACTTTTAATTACACAACAGAGTTGTGCAAAAAATCTAGAAGGTGAGGTATGAGGGTTTATACTGCATCAGACAAGCTACCTCGAAGTTCTAAGAGTTGTTATTTAAACTAAGGAAAGTGTATA
>NW_018167863.1:0-206 GCF_001263595.1 Phalaenopsis equestris
AACGAGTCACTGGGTGGTGAATCATCATTAATTTTGGAAAATAAAATCTTGCCACATGAAAAGATCACTTTCCGTTACCTTTTCTGAATCAAATGTTAAACAGGCTAGCGGGGCACAAATATTTCTACTTTTTGTATGGATATACCGGTTATCACAAAATTCTTATAGCTCTTGAGGATCAAGAAAAATCTACATTCACGAGTCCT
>NW_018167864.1:0-206 GCF_001263595.1 Phalaenopsis equestris
TTTGAGTGGTATATTTATAAAAAATATAAGTTTAAATGTGAAATATGTAAATAAATAAGATTTGAGGGGTATGCAAGTAAATTATGTATAACTTTATGAAATGAAGAATTAGCTAGCTTTAAACCCATGAAAGTAATATATATATAAGCAGTTCATTTGAACAACGACCAATTCGTCGGTTTTAAGGCTGGACCGCAAGTTTAGGC
>NW_018167865.1:0-206 GCF_001263595.1 Phalaenopsis equestris
AATTTAGAGATCCATTTATCATATTATATCCTTTAGTCTTAATTCATATTTTTAAATGTTATGCACATTCTTTGATTTCCATTATAAAATCTGGAACAAAATAGATTATGACTTCATTATCATTTATATCTATTTCAAAAGATCCTATAATTGATTTAGATAGATCGCTCCACCTATTATCAAATAATATTATTAAAGTTTTAGTT
>NW_018167866.1:0-206 GCF_001263595.1 Phalaenopsis equestris
GTCAATAGACCTAGAATGAAGTGTAGAAATGAGTGACAGTTGTTCCACTAAGAAGAAACAGATACTCTACTGAGGAAAAGGAAGGATATTTCTGGGATAATCGTCATAGAAACTAGCAATCCTAGCGAAGACTCGATTCAAATTGAATTTATCGAAGAAAGTTCAATTTCTATTTAAAATTTTAAGGAGGTGAAATTATGCATGAG
>NW_018167867.1:0-206 GCF_001263595.1 Phalaenopsis equestris
CGTAGATGATATTCTAATATTCAGTTAAACAATTATCGAACATTTAAAACATCTAACTTTGCTCACGCAAATGGCCCAAAAACATTGAATAGTATTAAGTAAGAAAAAAAGCATTCTTTTTAACCAACACCATTGAAGCCTTAGGGTTTATAATAGATAATGGTTCCATTAAATTACAAGAATAAGTATTAACAAAAATAAACCAT
>NW_018167868.1:0-206 GCF_001263595.1 Phalaenopsis equestris
GAATCGTTGGCATGTGTAAGTCATGGTACAAGAGCAAAGTCTTTCTAAGTTTAGTAGTGTTCAGTTTGTGCTACAGTATCTGTTAGAATCCTAGATACAATTTTATTTAGTATGGACAAAATGCAATGAGGGATATGATAGTAATGCATGAATATGTTATTTTTGTTTATTTTTGTTTGAATTTTTCCATTATGTTAATTATTCTG
>NW_018167869.1:0-206 GCF_001263595.1 Phalaenopsis equestris
GCCAGTTGTGGCAACACTAGAGGTAATGAAGCCTTGCTTTTTCATCAGTTTGTCAGCATCCTGTCAAGAATAGCATTTAATTTGTATGCTGAGTTGCCCAACAGATTAGTGAAGACATTCATCGAGTTAGAACAATTGTTTGTAAATACATTTTCTGGAGTGCAACATCACGTTTCTATTGGAGATCTCGTAATAGAAAGGCAAAA
>NW_018167870.1:0-206 GCF_001263595.1 Phalaenopsis equestris
AAAATTATTAAGAGTTATCAGAAAACTAAATGTAACTCATGAAATTTGGGGTGTCAATTCATGGTAATACGTCAAGCTCAAGCCTCCATGAAGTTGAATTTGATAGCTGCAGCTTCTGTTTAGAGCAGCTGCAATTGTTTAAAGAATCAGCTACGAAGCTGCTGAAGAAAAAATTGCTTTGACTGTTACAAAAAGATTTTTTTTTT
>NW_018167871.1:0-206 GCF_001263595.1 Phalaenopsis equestris
ATTAAATTAAATTAAACTTAATTACAATTTTATTTCAAAATATGGTAATTAATAATTATATGTTTACAAAATTAATTATATATCAATAATGAGTTTACTAAATTAACTATTTATTAAATAATAGTTTAACATTTATAAAGTAGTAATTAAGTAGTTATTAATTGTATGAGGGTTAAATTCTTGCTCTAAGTAAGTTATCAGACAGG
>NW_018167872.1:0-206 GCF_001263595.1 Phalaenopsis equestris
CCTCGTTATAAAGGTTTGTTGTACAGATAATTATTAAAACCTTCCCATAATTAGGGGGTGTAAAGGAATCGAATAAATATTGTGTTTGTGTTTGATTCGTTTAAAATTTAACTTATTTGAGATAAGATCGTGTTCAAAATTATTCGAGGAGTTACTGTTCGTGTTCATTTCTTAACGATCGAGCCGAACACAAGCTGTTCGCAGAC
>NW_018167873.1:0-206 GCF_001263595.1 Phalaenopsis equestris
ATTTGACATCATGACCTGATATACTAGAAAACTTAAACTCATCATGGTAAGAAGCTTAAAGCTAGCATGGTGGGCAGAAAGACCATCTTCCATAGCAGAACGTGTCTTCCCGAGCTAAATCTTTCCTTCCTTAGAATTAAACAACAAATCTATATGAATTCGAGGTTGTTGTCCTAGCGTAATATAAATCCTCAACTCATCTTTAC
>NW_018167874.1:0-206 GCF_001263595.1 Phalaenopsis equestris
GAGTTTGATGCCCTACCATGGCAGAAGACCCTGTAATCGAAGGAAGGAAAAGGAGAAGACTTTTTGTGGTCGCAGAAAATGGTCTTGGGATTGTGCGTGCAGGAAGAAGGGAGCTCGTGTGAGAGTTAGAGTGGCCTAAATTGTGCCAGAGGGGTTCGAATCCTGGCCTGAGGGTCTTATGGATTTAATTTAAGTGTATTTAAAAT
>NW_018167875.1:0-206 GCF_001263595.1 Phalaenopsis equestris
CACCACTTTGACCACTGCAACAACAACTGTTAAGCCCATTTCTCCACTTACAGTTGCACAAATCTTTCACACCCGACTTACAACTCTCACCACACTGATAGTTTTGTCCCTCTTCGCGGCAGACTCCTCCACTCTTATTGAGCCCGCTATGATGGATATTGAGAGAGTGATGTACATTATGTTAGATAGAGATTAATAAGTAATTT
>NW_018167876.1:0-206 GCF_001263595.1 Phalaenopsis equestris
ACAAAGATCATTTAACTCATCAAATATCATTTCTCTTAGTTTATCAAAGATCATATGCACAACAAGCTTTCCTTTCATATGTAAATACATACGAGTTGTGTGGTATATATGTAAATACCCCTAAAAGTAATCCCCTTCACATCTAACTCAAATCATACAATTGGAAGGGTGCTATTTTGATTTCTCACAGTTTATCAAAGATCATA
>NW_018167877.1:0-206 GCF_001263595.1 Phalaenopsis equestris
TGGATGGTAAGAAAAAGGCTGAGTTTGTAAAGCAGGTACATAAGAAGGCACGACTGAATATTGAACAAAGAACAAACCAATATGAAAAACATGCCAGCAAGGGGCGACACAAAATGATCTTTAAACCTGGATATTGGGTCTATTTACACATGGGAAAAGAAAAATTTCCATAACAAAGACATTCCAAACTACTTCCAAGAGGAGAT
>NW_018167878.1:0-206 GCF_001263595.1 Phalaenopsis equestris
TATATGTTGCTCTGTATTTATTTCTTCTCATCATAATTTGCATTCAAATTTTAGATGTTTTTTTAAAATTTTCAGATTTACACATTCTACCTGAACAGATCACTCCTTAGTATGGACTCACTAAGAGGCTCTTAGAAGAAGGACTTTGGTGGCTATATGTTTGTTGTATGATGCTACGACTCATACATCGATCAAACTCTATGCAT
>NW_018167879.1:0-206 GCF_001263595.1 Phalaenopsis equestris
TATAATAAATATGTAACATAATACCAACCAAAATATCTTTTGTGAAAATAGTTTATCTTTTAAAACTCTTTTTAGACTTCCAAGTCCCCGTTAAAATCAATGCAAATATACATATTGCTCAAGTAATAAAAGGCTCTAATAGAGTCCTAAATATTGATCCCAACAGGAAGTTGGAAAATCCTCTATATAAGTTTTTGAAATTATTT
>NW_018167880.1:0-206 GCF_001263595.1 Phalaenopsis equestris
CAGCTTCGTGGACGTAGACAAATTTGCCGAACCATATAAATTTGTGTGTCACTCTGGTGATTTTCTGAGTGTAATTTTTCTCGTTCCATTTTTCGCTCTATTGTCATCATTGTTTTTCACAACAACTAGTATCAGAGCCTTGGGTTCAAATCTAAGGAAGAACGATAGACAGAGACAAAGTGATGACATCGGAGATCGAGAAGTTC
>NW_018167881.1:0-206 GCF_001263595.1 Phalaenopsis equestris
TTCAAATCATAAAAAAATTTCTTCAGTTTAGAAGTCGTATCTTCTTTTTTGAACTTCATATCCCTGTGATTGCATTACGTACAGTTCTTCTTTGAACAGAAGAGCACAAATTAATATAATACATAAAACACAAAGAATACAAGATTTAACGTGAAAAAAATTGATAACAGATAAAAATAATAAAGTCACACCACACCAAGAAATCT
>NW_018167882.1:0-206 GCF_001263595.1 Phalaenopsis equestris
AAATATAGGCATTAAAATCATATGAAAAATTGAACCCTTTTAGGCGTATCAGTCACCCATATGTATCGTTGTTTTGAGTTTGTTTTGTTTGAAATATTTTAGGTAAATTTATGTTTATGTCTATATGTAATCCTTGTATTTGATAAAATATTTAGAAATATTTTTATTTTCCTAATTTTATAGAAAAATTGAGAATATAATGTATC
>NW_018167883.1:0-206 GCF_001263595.1 Phalaenopsis equestris
TGAGTTCAGAGGATCCATGGCGATCCCACTACCAGTAGGTTTAGTACTAGTCCTCAAAGGAAATGGAGCAGGCATCGCCCAATTTTGAAAATAAACCTGTTGTGTTGTTTCTCTCAATTTCGAGTTATCTTACTCTTTGCTCGTACAACATGAGTGTCCTTGTCTGCAGTAATTCTCTTCACAATCCCTGAATAATTTCACATTCT
>NW_018167884.1:0-206 GCF_001263595.1 Phalaenopsis equestris
GAGGAGTTAAGATACGTTAAGCATGGGGATCATGTCATGATAGTGACTAAGATGATGTCTGGTTGGTTTGAGCGAGAATTGTAGTTGAATGCTGCATTTTTGTGGTTCAGTTGGTCATGATTACAACTTGAGATTTATAAATAGCTACTATTTATCTACTACAATTTCAGTTTCCTATAAAAATGTGGATAAATTGTTAAATAATT
>NW_018167885.1:0-206 GCF_001263595.1 Phalaenopsis equestris
AAAAGACTATTCCCGCCCAAAAAAACCGTCAAAAATCGCTCATTGGACACAAGAGACCGCCTCTTATCGGTCTCGCCGTCGGTGGCGTCGAGGGCGTCGTCGGCGCGCTTAAGCATTAATTTTTGCTTGGACTCTTGGTAAAAACCCACAGTCGGCGCCATCGAGGGCGCTATCGGCGCCCAAGGAAAAACTTTCACAGTTTCGCT
>NW_018167886.1:0-206 GCF_001263595.1 Phalaenopsis equestris
TTTTTTTTATGTTTAATTAAAAATTTTAATATTTGAGTGAAATTTTGAAAAATAAATGAAAGAGGAAGCAAGATTGGGTGTATGTATGTATACAGCCCTCTTTCTTATATTTGTAAGCCTTAATCCAAATAATAATAACAATAATAATTAATCCTCGTTCAGTTTTCACCCTTCCATCCCCGCAGCCCATGTCCCTCTTCCACAAG
>NW_018167887.1:0-206 GCF_001263595.1 Phalaenopsis equestris
TTTACTTTTTTTATTTAATTCAAGCATTAATCAAATCAAATGGTTGCATGCAAATTCCAGTACAATCATGTTGTATATATTTGTATTCATGAGTTGAATACACTTATATTCATGAGCACATTCAACCTTATTAAATATGGTTGTACTAGAGTCAATCACAAATACAATTATGTACAACATAATTGTACGAACTTCACACCTAATAA
>NW_018167888.1:0-206 GCF_001263595.1 Phalaenopsis equestris
TGGATAACATGAGTTACACACTAAATAAGACATGATTAACACGTACATAACACATGAGTAACACATTGAATAACACATAAGTAACACGTAGATAACACATGAGTAATACGCTGAAAAATTTATAAATATACGAAGAACTGAAATCATTAAACATCATTGCCGGTAGAAAGTGAAACATAAATCATAGGAAATACTGCAAACCAACT
>NW_018167889.1:0-206 GCF_001263595.1 Phalaenopsis equestris
TAAAATTTAAAATATCCTACAATTACACCTTATTTAATTAAAATAAAATTTAGCTCTTAAAACTAGAATGAGTATAGATTTATAAATATTAACTCATTAAAGAGTAAAAAAATTATAAAGTATCGCTTACAAAACTAAGGCAGCATTCACTCCGCTTGACTTTAACGAATAGAAGATTCAGTACAAGCGTTGCAAAGTTCAAAGGG
>NW_018167890.1:0-206 GCF_001263595.1 Phalaenopsis equestris
TATTCGAGTATTATATAGTGTTATTTGATTATTTTACGGTATTATTAGAATATTCTCCTGCGTTACTTGATTTGAGAATACATTATTCGGCATATTCCCTGTATTATTTCAATTTTCAATATGTTACTGAAATAATACGGCCCTAAATCAAGTAATACGGTGGAATATTTTAATAACACTTCAGCCCCAAATCAAGTAACGCGATA
>NW_018167891.1:0-206 GCF_001263595.1 Phalaenopsis equestris
CTTAATTAAGCTTCTTTAATTAAGTTTCTCTTAATTAAAATATTTTCTTTAATTAACTAAATTTCAAAAATTTTCCTTTCTTCAGGCTCCGCGCCTTCCAGATTTCTCCCCAGCAGCAAAAGGAATAAAATCGGAAATTAATTTTTTTCCAATTTTCTTCTCTGCTTCTCTCAAATGAATAAAATCAGAACTTCCAATTTCCTTCT
>NW_018167892.1:0-206 GCF_001263595.1 Phalaenopsis equestris
CTAAGCCAGTAAAATCCAGATTCCAAAATCTTATGAACAATACTATCATTCCCAAAATTTTCTCCAAATTCAGAATCACGACATTTCTGGATAATTTCATGAATTTCTTTGTATAATACACTTCGTCTCATTACTAAATCTTTGTAGAGTTTATATAAATTAGGGTCATCCTTAGTAAACATCTTTCTAAATGGAATTGGGATGTG
>NW_018167893.1:0-206 GCF_001263595.1 Phalaenopsis equestris
CAATAAAGACAACAATGTTACTGAGTGTTTAAGAGTGGGAAAAAGGCTACCTCTTGACGCAAATCCAAAGTAAATGTTAGAATAAACCCAAAAAAACTTCTGTAACACCTTCTTTTATCAAAGCTTCAATCTAAAGTTTCAATGGCCAAGCAAGCAACCGAGCAACCAAGTAACCAAGCAAAGGTATCGAGTGAACCAGCAAGAAA
>NW_018167894.1:0-206 GCF_001263595.1 Phalaenopsis equestris
AAATATAATAAAGTGAAATCTTGTTACTCTACCAAATAACACAACACCAATACCACCGGATATCATGAGTACAAAAGCAACCAACAACCATCCAAAAAAGATGGAAAAATACAAAGCTATAAACACATATGCTACCAACAACCATCTAAAAAGAATTTAATTAAGAAAAAACAAGCTCAGACTAACCAAGATCGCAAATTGAGACT
>NW_018167895.1:0-206 GCF_001263595.1 Phalaenopsis equestris
ATCAATTGTCCGCTTTACTGGATCCCAACTCAATCTCGTTGATCCCTTTTGAGCTATTTTCATATTTTTTAATCTTTTTTTTAATTGATCTCACTTGTTTTTGTGTTTCATCCGATCGTAATCCCTTCCAGTCAGACTCTTAAATTTAACCATAAGATTTTGTCATCACCTTTCTTTATTAAAATAGGTGGTGGGTCTATTTCCCA
>NW_018167896.1:0-206 GCF_001263595.1 Phalaenopsis equestris
ATACCACCCTGTATATATTTATTTACAATCTATCTCCCAACTCAGGCGGTATTTATTTGGAATAGTTTTTGGGACATTCAGATAGCTACCTCCCAAAATTCATATATTTATGTATCCAACTCCTAAACTTATATATTTTATAATTCTACTGTCCAAATAATTTTTAAAAATAATTAAATTTAACATTATATATATATATATATATA
>NW_018167897.1:0-206 GCF_001263595.1 Phalaenopsis equestris
ACTACAGTAGCAATTGTACGAATGATTCAGGAGTTATATGCCAACTTGATTTTTACTGATGACAATCACACCCTTGTAAGAGGTAAGCAAGTTTAATTTTCTAGAGAAATATCAATGATTTTTATGGGTTGAGGAATGTATTTCATGATGAATTTGTTGCATTCAGGATGTTTGATTCATCACTGGATGAAGTGATTGCCTATCTG
>NW_018167898.1:0-206 GCF_001263595.1 Phalaenopsis equestris
TCCAATCATAGTGGTTTATATTCCTGCATTAATTGCATTCGAAACTCTATAAATAGAGCCCCACATCTCATGAAGAGGCATGTGCTTGAGGCCCTGGAGGAGAGCTTTGAGAATGAGTTGAAGTCAAACACCGCCAACCGTCGTCAACCACTGCTAACCGACATCAACCACGACCGATCATCATCAACCATCGTCGGGCACTGTAA
>NW_018167899.1:0-206 GCF_001263595.1 Phalaenopsis equestris
ATTAAGAATGAGATGACTTGAGTATATATTGGCTACAACATTCCTATTAACAATAATTAATGCTAATTTGGTGCAGTTTGTTCGGCCTCTAAATTTGAAAAGAATGATCGCGCTAATATTTATTAAAAAGTTGATTCAGCTTTAATCTGCAATTAGATTTGTCTTAACATAAGACAACAATACCTAACTCTAATGAAATGTCACTT
>NW_018167900.1:0-206 GCF_001263595.1 Phalaenopsis equestris
AGCAATTATGAAAATCACTCTTAATGCAATTAATGTGTTGATTAGATACTTGATTTGCATGATTTAATTCTAGATTTTTGTTATAATTTGAATTTGAATATGGCTTTTATCAGTTGGTTGGCGTGTTTGTTCGGTCGACCAAGACGACCAGTTGAATGACGATCATTCCTACCAAAGCAAAGTTGGCCAATCGTTCAGTTGCAACC
>NW_018167901.1:0-206 GCF_001263595.1 Phalaenopsis equestris
CTCTCATTGAAACCTAGTCAATGGTAGAGTTAGGGAGAGGTAGTGAGTGACTATAGCATCTAAGGGTGCATTTGGAGTAGCGGTGTGGTGGCATTACACCGCAGTTTTGATTTTTCAAAAAATTATAGTGGAAAATCGTGTTTTGCAATCTGACCTGACTATGTGCGGTGGCTGTTAGAAAGAAGTTTGATATTAAGAAAAAAAAA
>NW_018167902.1:0-206 GCF_001263595.1 Phalaenopsis equestris
ATAGTATATATGCACATTTAATGTAAGAGATTTGACAATGGTTGCTCACATGGAAACAAGAGGATTGAAAAAGATCTCTTAATTTCTTTAGTGCCAAATACCCACTAAGAATCTCAAACATGTTCCTAATAATAGTATTCTAAATCTTAATTAATAACATATTGAATGTATTTTGTTGAAAAATGCTCCAATAAGGTTTCCAAATC
>NW_018167903.1:0-206 GCF_001263595.1 Phalaenopsis equestris
CCTCTCAATAAATGTATAGCTTCCATAGTAAACTAGTCTGACATAAATCCAAACTGAATATGAGAAATCTTTTTATCACTTGTTAACCTATGTTCAATTACTCTCCCATAATTGTAATTTGTGACACATTAATTTAGTTTCTCTATGATTTGCTCACTCTTGTACATCCCATTTATTTTTAAAAATGGGGACCAAAATACTCTTCC
>NW_018167904.1:0-206 GCF_001263595.1 Phalaenopsis equestris
ATCCAAATCCTAGCTCTTTCAATGATGTGTAAATTAACAAACATATTGATTCAACAATATTCATTTGTTTTTCCCAAAAAAAAGTCTTCTACATCATTATTTTGAAAACTAGAGATTTTACATATAGCATATTATTGATTTTACATTTAATCGATGGCTAAATTCATTTGTATGAAAGTTAAAAGCAAATTTTAAAACGTTATTTT
>NW_018167905.1:0-206 GCF_001263595.1 Phalaenopsis equestris
ATCCAAATCCTAGCTCTTTCAATGATGTGTAAATTCACAAACATATTGATTCAACAATATTCATTTGTCTTTCCCAAAAAAAAGTCTTCTACACCATTATTTTGAAAACTAGAGATTTTACATAGAGCATATTATTGATTTTACATTTAATCAATGGCTAAATTCATTTGAATGAAAGTTAAAAGCAAATTTTAAAACGTTATTTT
>NW_018167906.1:0-206 GCF_001263595.1 Phalaenopsis equestris
TAAAAACACTATATATTTTAGGTGTATCACTTATCCTTTTTATTTTGTTACTCATCTACCTATATTTTGCTCTGATCATGCACCTTTTTTTGTTTTTGTTAATCTAAATAATAGAAATTAGGTGTATCAATTCATATTGTTAAATATGTGGACGTTGCATGATTCTTTTTTACATTTTATTAAAGATAATTAATCCTATAATGTTG
>NW_018167907.1:0-206 GCF_001263595.1 Phalaenopsis equestris
TATGTTTTTGTTAATGTTGTCATGATTATTATTGTTAAGAATAGATAATGAAATAGCATCCCTCTTTTAAAATCACTAACCATATCATGTCATTCATTGGACCATAGCTTGTGTTGGCTAGAAGTTTGAAGAACTCGTTAGTTGATGAATTTGTTATCATTTGCAAGCTCTAGCGAGCTGTGCAAATCCCGTTTGCAACTTTGCAA
>NW_018167908.1:0-206 GCF_001263595.1 Phalaenopsis equestris
ATTTAATCTTTCAAGAACTTTCTCTATGTACCTCTCTTAAGATATCCATAGCTTGTTTTTATGCGTCATGAATAATCTTAATTCCAAGTATTTGCAATATTGGATCCATATGTTTCATGGAAAAAGACTTGCTAAGTTCTTTCTTGACTTTCTCAGTCTTAGCCCCATTACGACCAACGATCAATATATCATCGAAATATGGTAAG
>NW_018167909.1:0-206 GCF_001263595.1 Phalaenopsis equestris
CCTTTGGAATTTACTTGCACATGATGTCTCCTTGAGTACTAGCACTTGTGGTATCATCACATATATGCCACCATATGTGTGTGGCTCAAAACTTTCATATCCTTGGTGAGTGGTGGCAAGCAAGGCTAGCCCGCTTGTGCGTAAATCTCCTAAATAGAGAACATGCCGCTTCACCTCTTATGGTATCACATATGAATGTTGTAAGT
>NW_018167910.1:0-206 GCF_001263595.1 Phalaenopsis equestris
TGGTTTTTCACTTTAATGACTTTTCGCGTAAAAAATTTATGATGTCATTAATAGTTATTTTCCTTTAACTAAGTGTGCGCTGAATTATCTTGAAACACTAAGACGATAATTTATTACCTTACCACCACAAATTTTTTAACACGCATCAATCATCATATAAGACTCGTGCCTTTTTAAATATCTTATCTCTTTCTACTTTCCATCTT
>NW_018167911.1:0-206 GCF_001263595.1 Phalaenopsis equestris
TTATCTACATTACCTATTATAGTATCCTCAGAGTTGACTCAACTACAAGAAAAAAATATTGGAAACATTAAGAAATATAAGAAAGCATTTGGATGGACATTAGTTGATACAAAAGGAACTTGTCCTTCGATATGTATGCATATAATATTATTGGAAGAGCATCTTAAACCTAGAGCTGACCCTCAAAGGAGATTAAATCCTATGAT
>NW_018167912.1:0-206 GCF_001263595.1 Phalaenopsis equestris
GATATCTTCATTTTTAATATATTTTGAGTACATTTTACATTCAATTTTTTTTAAAAGAGTCAGTTCACGAGCTAACTGGTCAATCCAGGGTTGGCTTGAGCTTGGCTTGTTAGCGTATCGAGCTTAGCTTAAGAGCAACACATTGAGTTGGCGTGACTTAGTTACACCCCTAGCTGCAAATAAGATTTAACAAGTAGGATTTAGTA
>NW_018167913.1:0-207 GCF_001263595.1 Phalaenopsis equestris
TTTTATTATTATCTTTTTATTCATAAAAAACTACTTAGTTTTCTTTTCGTTAACATCCTATTAGTCAGTTTTGTTGTTGAAACTATTTTATAAAAAAACTGTCGCCTTCAATTTGTCATTCAAACTATAGTATTTGACTTGGCATTTGTAAAGAAAATTTTTATAAAATAGAAACTATTATATTTGAACATTTATTGCTTATTATGG
>NW_018167914.1:0-207 GCF_001263595.1 Phalaenopsis equestris
GCGAGCATGTCTATTCATCAAATGTCACATGATTACATTCATATGGAATCATTATTTACTTATTGAACATTGTAAATGACTTGATATAATGTGAATCTATAAAAAATACTCTATCTAACTATAAAATTTCTTAGGACCCACTTTAAATTTTTCAGTACAAATCACTTACATTAAAAAAGTAGATAAATTTGGTTACTTTCTTTTCTA
>NW_018167915.1:0-207 GCF_001263595.1 Phalaenopsis equestris
GAGAGGACGAGGGGATGGGCGGCGACGGAGGTGAGGGATGGGACGGCGGAGTGCTTGGAGAATCTGGCGGCAGAGGGGTTTAGGGTGGAGGAGGAAGCGATGGAGCGACGGCGGCTGATGAGATCACCGGAGGAGTCGGGTGTGTTTGGCGTTTACGCTGTATATCGGGACTAGTTGTTTGTTCTTAGGATGAGATGGGACGAGTAT
>NW_018167916.1:0-207 GCF_001263595.1 Phalaenopsis equestris
TTTCCCTTGATATAGTTTCTTGGATAGTCTTTGTCATTCTATCTAGCATATGATTTCTTAACTCCTGGTCAGCTGCTGCAGAAACTCTCCTATGCACTCCATGTCTACAGTGTCTCTTCGAAGGGGTTCTTTTCCTTATTATGCTCGCCTTCTTGTTGTTTGCATGATCCACACTCATTGTACCTTCTAGGATGTTGAATTTGAATC
>NW_018167917.1:0-207 GCF_001263595.1 Phalaenopsis equestris
ATATGGGTCTAAAAATATATATATTTTTGGTGTATTACAAGTCATTAATAGAATAATTGCAAACAGTAAAGCTACCAAATGATAAGTCAATGGCACATCAGATAACATAAATAGCTATGTCCTATGCATTGATAGACAATGTCCTCTACATAAGGTACTTTGATCAGATGTGGCTAAGATGTCTGAGCAGACAAAAGCGCAGAATAT
>NW_018167918.1:0-207 GCF_001263595.1 Phalaenopsis equestris
GCAGAACTCAAATAAGGACAAGAACGAGCGCTCCGGTGGGGAAGCAGTCGAAGATGCCGGCGAATGATAACAAAAGCTAGAATTCCAAGGATTCAGACCGATTAAAACTCTGATATCATATAAATATTTTGAGCAAATAGACTGAATGTATTTTCCTTTACTTTCATTCCATTAAATAATAGCCTGTACAATCTATTTTAGGTACAT
>NW_018167919.1:0-207 GCF_001263595.1 Phalaenopsis equestris
AAAAAAAAAATGTTAGAGCTTATTTATTTAGTAATATGAACAAACCTGTTCAAATATTAATTGAATTGAGCTCAAATTGTCATCAAGTGCATTGGTTCATTTACAACCTTAATTGAGATGTTGTATTAGTCTATTATTACGTTTTATTACACAACACCCTGAATTGAAATGTCCTAAAAATTATTGTTTTGTAATATGTTTATATAT
>NW_018167920.1:0-207 GCF_001263595.1 Phalaenopsis equestris
AAGAACCTATCAATCTCCACATGTTTGGTTCTAACATGTTGCACCGGGTTGTTAACAATGTTGATTATCGATTTGTTGTCACGTCACAACTTCATTTGAGTTCCCTAGTCTACTTTGAGTTCAACCAACAAGGTTTTCAACCACATCATCTCAGCATCTCTTAATGCCATGACCCTGTATTATGTCTCTGTTGTTGATCTTGCTACA
>NW_018167921.1:0-207 GCF_001263595.1 Phalaenopsis equestris
TAATGTGATATGCAACATTTGGGTGATATAAGTTTAAAAAAGCAAGTTTTAGGTGTTAGATATGCACATGCATAGGAGTTGGGCAGTATGTATGCAAAGATGTACATACATAGCACCAATTTCTATGTATTTACAAACATATAACACCTAAACTTTAATTTTAACATGTATACCATCTTACCAATGCATGAAAAGATTTATTTCACA
>NW_018167922.1:0-207 GCF_001263595.1 Phalaenopsis equestris
AATATTGGATGTCCAGACCTATATATAAATTTAAAAATTAATATATTTAAATCATTAGATATACATAGATCATTCCATATATAATTTACACACACACAAATATAAATGTATACACATACCCACACACCCAAATAAAAGTTAAGAGGTCATTAATCTATATGCATACCAACCTATACCAACCTATTCTTATATATTGACATGCAAATC
>NW_018167923.1:0-207 GCF_001263595.1 Phalaenopsis equestris
ATCTCTTCTGAAAGATCTTCTCAAACCTAGTTGCAATTTTAGCTTTAAGTTTAATTATTAATGCCTTTTAAGTTGAATTTTATGCCATTTATGTCGATGAGTTGGATATTTTTGTTTCATTTTTTTATATTCAATGTCTATTAGATGTTTATTTGAAACCTAAGATTTAATGTGATGAAAAAACCTAATTTAGACCAAAGTGGTAAT
>NW_018167924.1:0-207 GCF_001263595.1 Phalaenopsis equestris
ATCTCTTCTGAAAGATCTTCTCAAACCTAGTTGCATTTTTAGCTTTAAGTTTTATTATTAATGCCTTTTAAGTTGAATTTTATGTCATTTATGTCGATGAGTTGGATTTTTTTGTTTCATTTTTCTATATTCAATGTCTATTAGAAGTTTATTTGAAACCTAAGATTTAATCTGATGAAAAAACCTAATTTAGACCAAAGTGGTAAT
>NW_018167925.1:0-207 GCF_001263595.1 Phalaenopsis equestris
CATAACAATGGAACTAGGGTAATCTGGACCATGAGGGACATGGACATATTACCGATGCATGAAGACAAGACTTTCTGATCACAATGGAAAGAGAAACTAGTCTCCAGTAGAGTCACCAGAAATTGTCGGTCACCTTTTTGTTAAAAAAAGATACAATATTTCATTTAATATAATATATAATATAATTTTGAAAAATAATATTTTAAT
>NW_018167926.1:0-207 GCF_001263595.1 Phalaenopsis equestris
AAATGAGTGCATATATGGTGATAGAATGATGATGACAGAGATTGATCACTAGAAACTCTTGGTAATATAATAAAAATAAAAGGTTGGGATTCAGTCCTACCAAATCGAATGCAGTTCAACTTAGATTTATGAATGTAATATAGACTAATTATCAGAGATGATGCAGCTTCTTAAAAAATTATGCCACCGAGAAGTAGAATGGATTCA
>NW_018167927.1:0-207 GCF_001263595.1 Phalaenopsis equestris
GAAATCAAATTTGATTTTAAGGAAGGGACACATTGAATATTTTATAGAACGAAGATAGCAAAATGGATTATGCCTATGCGCATGACAGTTGCAGTATCTCCGTTAGGCAAGTGAACTTTTCAATTGGTGACAATGATTTTGTAGTCAGTAGGTTGGTTAAACATGTCATATGATTTGTGGCTCCTGTGTCAAGAATCCAGCACATTT
>NW_018167928.1:0-207 GCF_001263595.1 Phalaenopsis equestris
ACGGTTATCAATTGCATGAAGAAAAAGTAAAAGGTTATGGATTGTGTTTCATTCCCATGCACTCTAACTTAAGGGTCAGCTGCGGTGTTACAAAGGCAGACAATTTGATCAAACTAAATTTTCTACAACACTCATCCTAACTTGTAGAATCAAAACTCAGTGAGTTGTGAACTAATCTAACTATATCGCCGCAAACATATTTGATAT
>NW_018167929.1:0-207 GCF_001263595.1 Phalaenopsis equestris
TCCTGATGATTTGGTTTTTCCTCAAGAGTATCATGTGGGTAATGACCCTCTCTTCAAGCCTATATGCAACAATAGTGGGAAATTGTCTATCTACTTTACTGAGGAGGACCTCAACTTGGCCACTCTAAAATGGAATCTGTGAGAAGATATTTTGATGGAATGAAATTTGAACGGGCATGGAAAGTAGGCCTACTTGATGGAAGACAT
>NW_018167930.1:0-207 GCF_001263595.1 Phalaenopsis equestris
AACTCTGGATGACATTTTATCAAAATTTGAGTATCTCTTGTCCAAAATATTGCCTTGAGATTCGTGTCGAATGATGAAAATTGTTGGTGGTGTATCAATACGTTTAATTTTAACTGTAAAACTAGTAGAATTTTGAGATAATTTATAATTAAAATAAAACTAAAAGAAATAAACCTTACAATAAAAATATACAATAAAAACAAAAAA
>NW_018167931.1:0-207 GCF_001263595.1 Phalaenopsis equestris
TTTTTGTGAGGCATGAATTATTTCTAGTTTATGGGATAGGGATTGGAATTTTTTCCATAAAATGTTTTGGGGTGCTTTCCACAAAATTTCTTGCTTGTGAGGCAAGGAAGCATGCAATAAGCCTATTTCTTCCTTTCTTTTGGGGAGCTTTAACATGACAACTTTTGGGTTATGTATATGCATGAATCTCCCCCCTGCAGTAGCTAT
>NW_018167932.1:0-207 GCF_001263595.1 Phalaenopsis equestris
GGAATAATAATGTGCAAGAAATGATAAAATATAAGTTGTGCTATAAAAATTGGTTTGATTGTAAAAACTTAGAAAACTAGAAAAAATATAAGATGACCCGTAGGGAGTCTAAAAGAACATTTTTTTTATGCTAAAAATTCTGCTTTTAGTGATTTCTATAATAGATTAGATATTAAAAATGGTAAAAAAATATATGTATAAACTAGT
>NW_018167933.1:0-207 GCF_001263595.1 Phalaenopsis equestris
GAGAAAAAAATGTGGTGCAAATTATAACAGATAATTGGTCAAACTATGTGAATGCAGGCCCAAAAATAATGGAGGAAGGACAACAAATTTATTGGACACCATGTGCAACACCTTATATTGGCCTAATATTAGAAGATATTAGAAAGTTGAAGATTCAAGAGAGCAAAACAAGTTGTAAAATTCTTTTATGGGCACACATGGGTTCTT
>NW_018167934.1:0-207 GCF_001263595.1 Phalaenopsis equestris
TAATTCTTTTATAAGAGAGATTTCTAATATGGTTAATACTTCCACAAATCTAATCATTCCACTTCTGCTTGTCCACCTTTAGATGTTCAAAGTATCGCATTAAATGAAGTAATACTTGAGAAAGATGTGGAGCACTGATTTCTGAATAGGTTGAAAGGCATGCTCCTTTTGATGATACTTGGATAGCTTAGGAGAAACTATGAAAGC
>NW_018167935.1:0-207 GCF_001263595.1 Phalaenopsis equestris
AGTCACCAATTCCAATACATGGGAAGGAGTATAATTTGGCTCCAAATTTATGGGAAGGAGTATTATTTGGCTCTAAATATATTGAGCTCAAAAAAGGTTACAAAAGGGGGAGGGGAGGTGGATCCTCAATTCTAAAAAGCAAAAAAAGTACATAAAATCGTAGGGGTTCCTACGCCCACATTACAACCCACCCAAAATAAGAGAAAA
>NW_018167936.1:0-207 GCF_001263595.1 Phalaenopsis equestris
CTTATGGGGACTGGAACAATACTTTGGAGTGATGGAGATTGCAGATGATGAGGCAATAATACAATTTGCTATTCTGTATCTCTCAGACATCGCTATGCTATGGTGGAGAAGAAGTAAATGAGACATCGAGAAAGGTATATGCACCATGACCACTTTTAATGATTTCAAGAGAGAGTTAAAGAGACAATTTTGCCCCAAAAATGTGGA
>NW_018167937.1:0-207 GCF_001263595.1 Phalaenopsis equestris
TATATATATACATATATATATATATATATAGTTTGTGTGTGCCGCATATTCAGATCAGTTGTTCTGACATCGACTTGTCAGTTGTAAGTTCTCTCTGGTCTAGGGTTCAATTCCCCCCGAGTGCAGGGTGTCATACTCGAATTCTTAGGCGCATGAGGGATAACCGAGGATCGTATAATAACCTCCTATAATAACCTCCGATCATTG
>NW_018167938.1:0-207 GCF_001263595.1 Phalaenopsis equestris
CCCGATGGGAGACTTGGTCAGTGCCAATGAAGAAAAGGTTCTCGGTGCGCCTTTAAGTAAGAGATAGTGCAAAAATGCCAACTGGCGTAAACACAGAGCTTTGTTCACTTGAAAAAGCGAAGTGCTAAGGAATCCATTGCTAGATTAAGTTCAGTTCATGAAGAGTAGGTCGACGATCCAAACTTGAAAGAGACTTCTAGTAGCCCA
>NW_018167939.1:0-207 GCF_001263595.1 Phalaenopsis equestris
TCATTGTAGGAGTTTATTACATGAATTTTCCATGAAAACAAAGAGGATTGCCAACAGTGTTCTAATGGCGATTGCAAGGCTGCTCGAACTGGATGAAAATTATTTCACTGATCAAATGGGAGATGGTACTACATTTGCGAGGTTTAATTATTACCCTGGTTGTTCCAAGTCTGATGCAGTGATTGGTATTAAAGCTCATTCTGATGG
>NW_018167940.1:0-207 GCF_001263595.1 Phalaenopsis equestris
CAATTTGGTGCCATAATGAACAAGAAATATTACCAGACGTTCTCGAATCAGTTTGAGCCAATTCATGTACGGCTCGAAATCGGCTCGAAAAAAAAATTAGATCCAATGTTTCGGCTCATAGCTCTGCTCGTATATTTCGATCCAATCTTTATCCGAGCCAAAATTCGAATTGTTTTTCGAGCGATTAACGATCTTTGAGCTAAATTC
>NW_018167941.1:0-207 GCF_001263595.1 Phalaenopsis equestris
TAACCAATAACCAAGCAAATAAAAAAATTGCCAAAGTAAGAAAAAAACCAAGCCTAAAGTCATCACAAGAAGTTGACTTCCAAAGAAATTCATTAGTCATATGTATATTGTACTAGAAAAAATCACACATCCAATTAGCATTCACATAATCTCTCACAATTTAGGCTTAAATTAATTCCCAAAAAATTCACAATTTAGTTTAAATCT
>NW_018167942.1:0-207 GCF_001263595.1 Phalaenopsis equestris
TGAGTGTAGTGATCCAATATATGAACGATACAAATGAAGATCATCTAGAGACGGTTTTTTGAATTTCGAAGTACCTAATGATGACTCCAGTATGTTGATTGATATTCAAGAAAACTGAGAACTGTAACATTCAAATTTACATCGAGTCTAGTTGGATAAGAGAACTAATTGACAGAAGATCTATCACGGGTTACTGTTCATTTGTAT
>NW_018167943.1:0-207 GCF_001263595.1 Phalaenopsis equestris
GGTTCAAACTTTCCACCTATCTTGTGATTTACAAGTATAGGCCTCCTGAGAACAAGTACAAGGTCACCAACTTTTAATTTTCTCATGCGGACCAGCTTGTCGTGGGCTTGCGTCATCTTTGACTAGTAAATTTCCAAATTCTACTTTACCATTAACCGCTTCCCTTCATGAATCTCCAATTCTGCAAGTCTGAGCTTGACATTATCT
>NW_018167944.1:0-207 GCF_001263595.1 Phalaenopsis equestris
GGTTCAAACTTTCCACCTATCTTGTGATTTACAAGAATAGGCCTCCTAAGAACAAGTACAAGGTCACCAACTTTGAATTTTCTCATGCGGACTAGCTTGTCGTGGACTTGCGTCATTTTTGCCTAGTAAATTTCCAAATTCTACTTCACCATTAACCGCTTCCCTTCGTGATTCTCCAATTCTGCAAGTCTGAGCTTGACATTATCT
>NW_018167945.1:0-207 GCF_001263595.1 Phalaenopsis equestris
AAATGGGACTGCCGATTGATATTGGATCGATAATCTTGAAGTCTATTTTGGGCCTGATTGTTCATGGATCGACTTTTAGGCTTGGACATCCTTCAACAATCATTTTACTCTGCAATCAATTCTATGTATTTTATGAGAGTTGGGAAAATATACTTCTACTTTGGAAGCCTTCGGACCCAACTGAGAAGTTCCCAGCCAATGATATGA
>NW_018167946.1:0-207 GCF_001263595.1 Phalaenopsis equestris
CCACCGCACTTATAAGCTGCCCTAAACGGGCCCTAAATCGCTGAAGCTTGACATTAAATTCTCAAATTGTTGGCATAATCAAAACCAATTAATGTTTTTCATTCACCAACTATTTATATCCACACAAAAAATTTTATATAACATACAAATGAATAGATTGATCATTCCTCATCACCAAACTTCTGATACCCCCATCATCCATCACTT
>NW_018167947.1:0-207 GCF_001263595.1 Phalaenopsis equestris
ATTAACCTACTGAAACTTCCGACAAAAGAAGTTGACCAGAGCTCAATAGATAGGGGGTTAGTCCCATGATTGTTTACCTCTTCCCCTCGCCTTGGTTCTAGGGAGGGATTTCAGAAAAAAACAATTTGGTAGGCTGCCTCCCAAAACTAGCACTGTAACATCCTGTAAACCTTTTGGTTCAAGCATTACTTTGTTCTTCTTCTTAGC
>NW_018167948.1:0-207 GCF_001263595.1 Phalaenopsis equestris
AATTGGGAGAGGTCGCCTACCTCTCGAATTATAGTTGCTTATCTTTTTATTTGTGTTGTTTTGGATTAAAGAAAATATTTGATTCACCCTAAATTTTTTGTGAGAAATTATGTTTCCTATCATTGTTCCTCATTTCCTTTTCCATAAATATACATAAACATTGATTAGAATCATTGGAGGAAGTTATGAGCATTGAGTTTAAGATTT
>NW_018167949.1:0-207 GCF_001263595.1 Phalaenopsis equestris
ACTCTACCTTCCTGTTGTTGAGCCCCTTTGAGCCCATTGCTCCTCTTAACTTTTTTGATATCATATTTATGTCCTGATGTCGATGAGTTGTTGCCCATTTGAGATACAACAATTTGTCCTCTGCTCTTATGGCATTGATGTGCTTTGATATGTTGGGATATCCTCGTCAAGGTGATTTAGGTTATTCTGTGGGCTCCATATGTCGAT
>NW_018167950.1:0-207 GCF_001263595.1 Phalaenopsis equestris
GCAGCAACTTGCTCTAAAATGAGCTAGATGCTGACATGGATTTCCAGTTCCATCAAACATTTTGAAATGGGGTGAAAAAACCTTTAGGATATTGGGCTAAATTAGATTCTTCTGGATAAGGTCTACCCTTTGGAATTAATGATCCAACCCTCACCTGAGCCATTGTTTTTTTCAACTTTTGTTCCACTAATTATGTAAAATCTTTTT
>NW_018167951.1:0-207 GCF_001263595.1 Phalaenopsis equestris
GACTTCGACATTGCCGGTGACGGAGAATGGGCCAGCCCCTTGTCCAAAAATCTTTAGTTCTACAAATGCGCCTCCAGAAACCGGTCATCTCGGTATCGAGGACGTTGAAGCTTGCCAAATTGTACTCAATAAAGGTTATTTTGGATGTTTAAATGTTACCAACAGTGGAACTTTAGGCGGCAAGCGAGAAGTTGTGGAGATCCCAAT
>NW_018167952.1:0-207 GCF_001263595.1 Phalaenopsis equestris
TTTCTAACCCCTTATTTTTTCATTCTTTGTTTTGTGGGTGTATTCCTTTATTTTGAGTTTTTTTTGTAACCTAGATTTGAGTCAGTAATAAAACGGTGTCTTGCGTCGTGGCATGGGTAAACTCTAATATCACCATGAAGCACAAAAGCAAAGTGTTGGAGATTTTCATAGCTTAAAAGAAATGAATTGAGACTTAGACTGGTAAAA
>NW_018167953.1:0-207 GCF_001263595.1 Phalaenopsis equestris
TTATGTATGAAAATTTATAAATAAAATTAAATGTTTTATTTAAGAAATTGATAATAAGACTATAATAAAATAATGGAGTTGGAAATATTGTGTAGGACTTAAGAGTTGTGCATCATGATGCATCATAATTGCTATATATGTACCTCATAAGAAGGATAAGTCTCAACACATGGGGATTAAACTCAAAATAACTTGATATATTATATG
>NW_018167954.1:0-207 GCF_001263595.1 Phalaenopsis equestris
TATTGTGAATTTATTTAGGATTTTATGTGAATTTATCAAGAAAGTGCTATGGCTCAAAGAGCGAAAAGAGGAAAGCCTACGGGAGATTTTGATATGAGAAGATTTGTTAATTTTAAGGCCCAACACAATTATAATGCTCAAATGGGCATAAGAAAATTGATTCAGGAACGTACATTCTCAAACTCGGGAGGAGAGATTGAAAGGTTG
>NW_018167955.1:0-207 GCF_001263595.1 Phalaenopsis equestris
TTGATATTTTACTTAAAAGTTATGTGGGAGAATGCCCTTAAGAAAAGTTTAGGTCAATAAAGATTTTGTACCCACCACTAAAGTTGGCTACTAGTGCTTAGAAGTTTCTTTCATCAATCATATTATCCTTTTTCTAAGTCACATCAGATGAGTTTAAATATCAAGCCTAGACCATTACCAAGCCCTTAACAATTTCAATGGGAAAAA
>NW_018167956.1:0-207 GCF_001263595.1 Phalaenopsis equestris
ATTAAATACATTAAATACATTCCATAGATGCAAAACCCGTCATTAAGAGAAGTGGACCTGGCTCCACAATACTCAACACTTTGTACTGTTGAATTTATTTTTCTATGTCCCTCATATTGCAATCCGTGTGCTTTTCTATAGGATCGTCGGATCGAGGCTTTCTGATGTCGATTTTTTTTTATGACCATCGGATTGAAATTTTTGTGC
>NW_018167957.1:0-207 GCF_001263595.1 Phalaenopsis equestris
GTTAGGAACGAAACACAACTGAAACGAGGCGAAACGAAGGTGAAACAGAGCTAAACGGTGGAACAGCTGCAGACTGGCGCCGACGGCACTCAAATCTAGAGAAAGACAAAAATATTGCACTGACAGCACCCATAATGGTGACGACGGCACTCGAGACAGCTTGGACATGATTTTGGGAGGTTATGACCGAGATTCAATGTATTTTGA
>NW_018167958.1:0-207 GCF_001263595.1 Phalaenopsis equestris
ATACCATCTTCCCATATCTTCGATAGTGTCTCCTGGGTTAGAAGGCGGCTGGACAAAATCCAATGCAATCCACATTCGAACCAAATCATCTTTATCAAATAGATGACCTTGTGGGAATATACCACAGAATGCGAAACAATTTTTTAAAGGTTCTGGGAGGCTGGAATAGCTCAATCTTAAGACTGTAATGATTGTATTTTTATTCTG
>NW_018167959.1:0-207 GCF_001263595.1 Phalaenopsis equestris
GCGCTAAGCAAACCACCTCGAAGTCCTATGACTTGCCATTTAAACTAAGGAAAATGTTTAGTTCTTGTAGACTTGTTTTGATGTTACAGATCTATCTTGAAGTTGCTCTTCTATATGTCCTGGTCGTGCTGCCCTCGGTGTTTGCTCCAAGCTTACCGTTGTAGCACCTTCAGATTCGATGCTAATTTTAAAGGTACATGTAATTGT
>NW_018167960.1:0-207 GCF_001263595.1 Phalaenopsis equestris
ACTAAATCACTCCTGAAAGTCTAAATGACAAAAAATTTTTTCTAAAAACAACAAATTTAGACATCCAGAAAGTCCGAAAGAAGAAAAAGATCTCTGTAAAACAAAAAGCACATCCGAATAAATAACAACAATCATGAAACCGACAACAGTTTGAGAAAGAGAATCACACACAACTGCACAAACAAAGAAAATGTAGCAACATTATAT
>NW_018167961.1:0-207 GCF_001263595.1 Phalaenopsis equestris
AAATTCAAAATTTTTGTATAGAAGTAAAGCTCTTAACTTAAGGAACTTTAATTTAGTAAATCTCACTCAATTCCACCAAGACATCTTCAAAATTAACTTGCCCTAGTCCTCAAAATCGTGACTTTGAGTTGGGGAAGATGACAGGAGGTGTGAAAAATGGTATTTTTGAACTTAAAACTCACTTTTAATCTTTTGCAAACCGATTTT
>NW_018167962.1:0-207 GCF_001263595.1 Phalaenopsis equestris
ATCCCTTGAGTAAAAGCCAAAACTCTTATAAAATTAACTTTAATAAATCCTACCATTAACTGTAGAAAAACTTATATAGGAAATGTTTATAATTTTTTGAGAAATATCTAATCTTATAGTTTTAAAGAAATACTAGCATGCCAAACAAATGTAAATTTAAATGCAAGGCTACTTAAAAAGGGTTTTAAAATGCAAAATTACCTCTAA
>NW_018167963.1:0-207 GCF_001263595.1 Phalaenopsis equestris
ATTTTGGGGATTTTAGGGGTATTTTGGGAATTTTAAAAAATTTAGGGTTTTTGGTCAATTTGAGTGGTTTAGAATGGTTTGGAATAATTTTTGAATAGATTTGGAGGGTAGTTTTGGATTTTTTTTGGAATTTAGGGGCAATTTGTTAATTTGGTAAAGTTTGGGGCCAAGGAGGGTCAAAATTGGAATTTGGCAAAATTGGGATTG
>NW_018167964.1:0-207 GCF_001263595.1 Phalaenopsis equestris
TGCACCAGACCCCCAGAAGTGTGTTAAGTTACTCATTCATCAATCCAATAATTCCACTGACTCCTCCGAAACCTTTGAAACTGCCGGATTCATTTCCGATTTTGGAAGCGGTGAGAGACATGATGACGGAATTGACAATTGAAAAGCGGCCGGATTGGGCTAACACTTTGTCGGAGGAGGAGGAAGGATGGCTTACTGTGAGGGAGA
>NW_018167965.1:0-207 GCF_001263595.1 Phalaenopsis equestris
ATCCCTGAAGCTCTTGGACTCTGGCCAGACACCTGTATAACAATCATCAAAAATTGCATTTCCATCTCAATAGCTGGGGAAGTCGAAATAATCCAACTGAGAGTTTTATGCTCTTGGAATTTGTTGACTAAACCAAAAGCCTTCATACCTTGCAATACTTTACTTCTAGATAGATTTTTAAATAACGGCGTTTCAGAGTCCAATGAA
>NW_018167966.1:0-207 GCF_001263595.1 Phalaenopsis equestris
TGATTAACATTCGATATCAACCAAATGCTAATGCACGGCGTTCATGTTGTTTGTCACCCATTTGTTTGTCCTTATCCAACTAAACATCATCAAGTGAGGCTTGCCAATCATCAACATTCAACATTCAACATTTGTTAGCCACCATAATCTAATGCTAGGTCTCTTTATCTAATCTCCATTGCCTTGCTTTTGACATTTACAATCAAA
>NW_018167967.1:0-207 GCF_001263595.1 Phalaenopsis equestris
GTCTCGTAGCATGTATAGCAGAAAGAAAATATCCCAGCCTCGTAACGGACCGACAGGCAAACCTAGGTCTCCTACTACAAGGGCCTATAGTATAAAATGAATAAAGAAGTTTGCTCGGACTTCTAGAGGACCCAGGTAAGGAACTTCTTCAAGGAAGAAGGCCCAATCCTTATAGAGGGAAACTGCTCCAATAATCTTCTTAGCAAG
>NW_018167968.1:0-207 GCF_001263595.1 Phalaenopsis equestris
TGATTATTAATAAAAATGTAGTTGTAAGACAAAAATTTGTCAGCACAGATCTCAAAGAAATCCAATAAACAACAGACGAGCCAGTGCTCACCAAGAGTAGTTCATGAGCGAGCACTTATTGGCACGGCGCAAACCGGCCAGGCAACATCCAACCCACCAGAGCGACATGCAACACTTATGGTAAGCGACTATCACTAACCCATCCAA
>NW_018167969.1:0-207 GCF_001263595.1 Phalaenopsis equestris
AAAGTGCAATATCATTAAAAATAAGCATTAAATGTACAAACAAAAGTAACATATTTTAGGCATGCCCATATCCCCAAACTTAATTGTTACCTATCCTCAAGTAACATATTTCTTTTAAAAATTTAAGTATGTTAGGTAGTGGGTTTCATTAAAGACCCCTATAGTTTTGTCTTATAAATGTGGTAGTTATGACTTTAGAAAAATCTT
>NW_018167970.1:0-207 GCF_001263595.1 Phalaenopsis equestris
CTCTTTCATCAAAGTTATTTTCCAATATCTACCGAAATGAAGCGTCATTGGTTGCATACATCATACGCGCGCATAATTATTACTGTAAAATGATAGTGTATTCCGACTTTTCTCAGCTCAACCGGTACTTGTGTGGAGCTCAATCAGACATACCTGTTAGAAGTGGAGCCAAGTCCGACCCCCGCTTCCGCTCACCCGATCGCGAAA
>NW_018167971.1:0-207 GCF_001263595.1 Phalaenopsis equestris
TTTTTTTACAATATCCTTGCTTTGATCGCTGATTTCCGAGCTATTTTTCTATCTTTTTTACAAGGGGACACATTCACAGATGGGTCTGTGAGGTACACTATGACATCTATGAATGTTCCTGAGCCAGTTATGTCATTGGCTGTTTCACCAATTTCTAAAGATTCTGGAGCACAGGTAAGCCATTCTTTTTTTATGTTTTTTTTTTTT
>NW_018167972.1:0-207 GCF_001263595.1 Phalaenopsis equestris
CATCCATGTTCTTTTCCTGGAATTTAAATTTTTTGATATTGGTATCTGTAAACATTTTTCTTTTCCACTATATTTGTTTCCTGTTTTTGGGCGATTTAATTTTCTTTTTAGGCATTCCATATCTACCTATTCAACTTTTTAAAATTTATGGTGCAAATATTTTTTCCTTTCCAAATTGGTTTGAGGAGAGGTTCTCGATCTTTTGAA
>NW_018167973.1:0-207 GCF_001263595.1 Phalaenopsis equestris
CGAGCTAGAATTAAGAGACAAGGTTGGTGGAAGAAATGAGGCAAATGTTCGTCCACTGTAAATCCTTTAAATCCACCTCCTCATAAGATTTAGTAAATTCAAGATTTATGTTACGTCATTGGAAAGATTTGATTTAAGAGACGGCGAGATAAACAACCATAAAATTATGTTCGGTGGATTTACATTATATGTGCACCTTAATCCTAC
>NW_018167974.1:0-207 GCF_001263595.1 Phalaenopsis equestris
TAACATGAACTAAAACTGAATACCAACGTCATTGAAACGATTAAAATTGGAACTTCCATGCGTATTTACATACATATCAGCCAATTCTTTTATATTTTCATATCTAGTACCTAAAATTTGATAATCACATGCACACCACTCAAATATTTAACATGACAAAAATATTACAATCATTAACTTCTTGTAAAAGTGAAAAACACCTTTTTT
>NW_018167975.1:0-207 GCF_001263595.1 Phalaenopsis equestris
GTAACTCTCAGAAGAATGGATGAAGACAAAGTGCCAAATAAATACCAGCTCCATATCTGGAAGCATTACAACCACTTGAGTTGTGAGATAACCTACCTCTAAGTATATGCAAGGGGACTTTTATTTCGTGGCATAACTTAGGAGGTTAGCTTGATTGCAGCGTAGTTTCAGGTAAGAAGATATTTTTGCTATGTTTTGGTCACTTCA
>NW_018167976.1:0-207 GCF_001263595.1 Phalaenopsis equestris
ATCAAACATACATTTTGAAATAAAGCTAATTACTGAAATTTAGAATATAATTACTAACAAGTTCACATATGATTGAGTCGCTGACATCTTATTTCACTTAATAAATTATAAAAATGGTCATAGTGAAGGAGCGAGCTTTTCTTACTTAATTAGCCATAAAGGACCGTAATAGGAGAGTCTTATTTTATTAGTCAAATGACGGGAGTT
>NW_018167977.1:0-207 GCF_001263595.1 Phalaenopsis equestris
AGCATTCTACGACATTATCCTTTCTATATTATTTTTGGTTTGGCTGGACTTCCTGGTGAATGCATTCTATGTTTTACATTTATACCACCATCTCATTATTTGTTTTTGGCTAGTTTTCTGGATGCAAACTCGGTTAAGGCTTTTTGGATATGGAGTAGCTTTTCCTTGGGGGATGTTTACATTGTTTTACATTTATACCACCATTCC
>NW_018167978.1:0-207 GCF_001263595.1 Phalaenopsis equestris
TCAAACAATAATAATCAAACAATGATAATCGTAAGGTGACAATAGATGGTTGAATGATAATAATTAGATGATGATATTTGGATAATTATGATTAGATGATGACAATTGGCTAATGGCAACTATTTGGGGTTCACCTACTCGGACGAAACTTCATAATTCTTCGGATTTTAAATATCTCTCTAAACTCAAGCTAATTTGAGTCTTTAT
>NW_018167979.1:0-207 GCF_001263595.1 Phalaenopsis equestris
TCAAACAATAATAATCAAACAATGATAATCGTAAGATGGTAGTAGATGGTTGAATGATAATAATTAGACTATGATATTTGGATAATTATGATTAGATGATGAAAATTGGCTAATGGTAACTATTTGGGGGTCACCTACTCGGACGAGACTTCATACTTCTTCGGAATTTAAGTATCTCTCTAAACTCAAGCTAATTTGAGTCTTTAT
>NW_018167980.1:0-207 GCF_001263595.1 Phalaenopsis equestris
GTTTCATCTTTGTTCCATCAAAACATATCCACCCACCAGTTCTTTCCCAGGAATTCATGGAAACAGCGATTACCCTCAACAGTAAGGGCCTTCCAAGCTGCTCATAAATATATCGGAATTGAGTGGTATGTATGTAAATTTCCCATAGTTTTATTTCACTTCCTTTTTTTTCAATTTGAAAAGATACTTTCAGAAATTAGGGGGAAA
>NW_018167981.1:0-207 GCF_001263595.1 Phalaenopsis equestris
TACACCGAGTCTCCATTGCTTTAGTCTTCTAATATAGCATACATCTGCTTACATAGCAATCAATCTTCTCTTCTTTTAGTACCTAACTGATAGAACAGTTTGTTTATTCTATAAAAACTTCAGAGAGTAAGTTTTCAGGTGAATTTGTCTCTTTCAGCAATCTTGCAAACTAATTGAAGCGCTCTCGACACATTAAGCTTTGTTTTA
>NW_018167982.1:0-207 GCF_001263595.1 Phalaenopsis equestris
GATCGACAGATGTAATTCTTCAAGCTAATAAAATCATCTGCAGCTCTGCGAACGTAGGAAATTTGTCGAACCACGTAAATTTGTGTTTTTCTCGATCCGATTCTTTGTTTTCTTGTCATCGTTTTTCACAACAACTGGTATCAAAACTCAGGTTCGAATATGAGGGAAAGCAATGGCCAGAGATGATGTGATGACATCGGGGATCGA
>NW_018167983.1:0-207 GCF_001263595.1 Phalaenopsis equestris
TTTATGCAAACTCGGAAAAGAAGAAGAGATGTTGATTGCGGTTGCTGATATCAATAAAGATTGGCGCAAGCCTTTAATAGAATATTTGCAAATAGGAAAGCTACTAGAGGACAAGTATGAAGCATATCACATCATAAGAAGAACTATGTCGTACACTCTAATGGGTGATGTCCTCTCTATAGAAGATCGTTTGATCAGATGTGGCTG
>NW_018167984.1:0-207 GCF_001263595.1 Phalaenopsis equestris
ATTTTTTTTTTCTTGTGGGGTAATTATTTTAAGACATTCTGTTAAAAACAAGATGAGCTTAGATTTGACTCATATTTGACTCGTTCGAAATTAATTTTATTTAAAATTAATTAGTATTTTGAAATTGCTCATAAATTGTCTATTTGTGTTTGGCTTGATTTATATATTCATATTCGTGTTCGACTCGAAATTAACTCATTTAAGTTA
>NW_018167985.1:0-207 GCF_001263595.1 Phalaenopsis equestris
TAAATTTTATAACATATCAATTTTGCACAACAGCCACTAAATATAAATTGATTCAAGTTTTTGGCCATCTTTGGGAACTTAATTAACTGCATAATTGTGGGTCGGGTCAGTCACCAAATCACCAATTTTTAGGAGTAATGTGATTGACCCACGACTCTTTCTCCTTGTTGTGATATTTTATGCGTATTTTTGGTGATATTGCACTTT
>NW_018167986.1:0-207 GCF_001263595.1 Phalaenopsis equestris
TAATATATTCTAAAGAATTTGCTGAGATTTAAAAAACAAAAATAAAAACTGAAAATATTAAAAATGTAGAAAAATTAAAAATCTACTATTACTATTACAATTTTTAGTCCATAGCACAAAAATAAATTTTTTGCTACTACAGTATCAACTGCCAACCAAATAAAATCCAAAAAACATACAAACAAACAAACAACTAAACAAAATAAA
>NW_018167987.1:0-207 GCF_001263595.1 Phalaenopsis equestris
CCGTTTATTTGCATGCATCTTGTTGCTGATTTTTAGCTTAATTGAACCGGATATTTACAGCATGGCATTTTCAAAACAATCTTAAATTAATTTCGTGCAGGAGAAGATTTCGACAGTGGTATGTTCGATGTGACGTGGAAGATTTGAGTGGTGTAAATGTAAAAAGGCAGAGTTTAGGTGTTAGATATGTAAAAACAGTAATCAAAT
>NW_018167988.1:0-207 GCF_001263595.1 Phalaenopsis equestris
ATTTTGAGCTAAAAAGAAAACATAAGGTTGTTTTTATTTGGTTAATGTATAATTCAAGCTTAACAAAATTATTCATGCGCGAATCACTTATTTAACAAATGGTTCGAATATGAGCTACTTAACGAGTCGAGGAAGTGTTATTCACAGCTGTTTTAACAGCATCTTTCTCTCTCTATCTCTATCTGTATGTGTGAGTATATATATATA
>NW_018167989.1:0-207 GCF_001263595.1 Phalaenopsis equestris
TGCAAAACCACCCCATGCACTTGGCATTGGTGACACTCTAAGCCATTTCCATACAATTGGACATCATCACGGGCTACTAGTATACGAGTCTCTTATTTTTCATCTTTATCTTTAGCTCTGACTGATGAGCACCACACAACCCAACATGCAACTCATTGTGATATTATGTGCTTATGTTCTACTTAGACATCTCAGCCACATCTGATC
>NW_018167990.1:0-207 GCF_001263595.1 Phalaenopsis equestris
CTGCGACTCGAAGAACTTGACAGTTTGGAGGGTAAGCGCCTACAAGCTCAACAAAATCTGGAGCTGTATCAGGCAAAGATGATACGGGCCCGCGACAAGTTGGTTCGTCCAAGGACATTTCAAGTCGGCGACCTGGTCTTAATACTCCGAAGACCTATCCTGGCACACCGCAAAATGGGTGGAAAATTGGAAAAACCCGTAGGTTCA
>NW_018167991.1:0-207 GCF_001263595.1 Phalaenopsis equestris
GTCCATCCAAAGGCTTTCTTATATCTTCTTAAAGTAGCCAACAACTTTTGTTCTTGTACTTCATTTAATTTTGATGATGCAATAATAGATAATGTAGATAAATCTCCTAAAAGATGTAATTTAAATGTTAGGAAGTATTTTCATTTCTAGTTTAATAGGTTTCATAATCGAAGGAATAATATTTCTATTATTCTCTGTAGTATCTAA
>NW_018167992.1:0-207 GCF_001263595.1 Phalaenopsis equestris
TGACCAAATTCCAAAAATCCTCCAAATTGAAGCTCCAACTGAACTTAACTTCCTTTCAATACTTCACCAAAAATGTTCAATACAATCATATACATCAAGTGCATCAATAAATTGGGTCAATTGACATTTAAAGCCAAGCCCAAACACAAGTTTTGGTCATTTGAACCCATAATGGACCCATGCACTAAAATTAGCCTAACCACCCCA
>NW_018167993.1:0-207 GCF_001263595.1 Phalaenopsis equestris
CTAACTTTGTAAAAGAAGAGCAACAACCTACATGTTTAGCTAATATTGTGTCGGTTAAGAAGATAAATGAACAAATACATCTTTGTGTTGACTTTAGTTATTTAAATAAAGCGTGTCAAAAAGATGAATTCCCATTATTGATACCAGAAATGATGGTGGACATCGCTTCGAGACACGAAATTTTCTCCTTCATGGATGGATCGTCGG
>NW_018167994.1:0-207 GCF_001263595.1 Phalaenopsis equestris
AACTTAGCTCTAGAACAATTTCATCACATAGGATCTTAACTAAGTTTTTTCTAACTTTTTTAAAATCAATCTTATAGTAACCTAAGATAACTCCACATACAGAAAGTCATTTTAAAAGTGAAATCAAATTTAATACAAGCTATAAAGGAGAAATAAAGTTTAACATTGAAAATTATTTTTCTTCCTCCCCCCAAACTTGAATTTTTA
>NW_018167995.1:0-207 GCF_001263595.1 Phalaenopsis equestris
TCGAACCGCTGACCTGAGAGTCTTATAGCGTGGATGCCAACCAATAGGCTAGAATACTAATCTTATAAAAATACTGAAAATAAAATCATTACATTCTAGAACATATTATTTGCCATTCTATTAAATATTCTAAAACAAGAACCTAAGAGTGATATTCTAAGGGCTTGTTTGGGGCTGCTTAGAAGTGCGGGGGCGTTTTTGAAAACA
>NW_018167996.1:0-207 GCF_001263595.1 Phalaenopsis equestris
GGTAGTAGTCGATGGTGGTCGACGACATCCAACGACGATCGATGGTCATAGAGGAGGTGCTGGACTTCAACTCATTAGAGGGGTGGGGCTATATTTATACTATTATGAGTGTAATTAATGTAGAAACATAAACCACTTTAATTGGACGATCTGGAGAGCTTCCTTTGATTAGAAGGTATTTGATAGATATTTGGGTGCCTAAATGAT
>NW_018167997.1:0-207 GCF_001263595.1 Phalaenopsis equestris
AATGATTATAGATATTAAAGTGTAGAGGAGATTCAGCATTCAAAACTAGCAAAATCGTCTTGAAGCGAGGATAGTACTCATATGTTTATGCTATAGTAATATTTTTGCTTCTTCTAAATCAAGTACATTTATTGTTACCGTTACTAGTTATATTTATATCATTGCATACTAATGATTTATGATTCAATAGAATTTTTTTTTCATATT
>NW_018167998.1:0-207 GCF_001263595.1 Phalaenopsis equestris
ATACGGCTGATTCGTACTTGTGGATAGGGTTTACTAGGGGGTACTCGGGATGTACACCTCTAATCCACAAGTATAAATGACCACATGTAATATTTTTTGCTGATGCTAGCTCGTGCATGTTTGAGAAAGGGGAACCGGTGACTTGCATATGGAAGGAGGGTACAAAAGGAGTAGTATTGCGAGCATTCGAGCCGAAGGGGAATGTTG
>NW_018167999.1:0-207 GCF_001263595.1 Phalaenopsis equestris
CCGACTCCGGACATAATATTTTTTCTGTGTGGCCTGAGGCCCAAACTATTCAGATTCCATTTCTCCTCATTCATCACCACGTCATGGTTGCATAACACTGCAATAAGTAATGACGCGCTGTTGTTTTGTAAATATTTCATTTAAATAATATGAAAAAAATTATATTTATGGATTCCATGTGAAGACATTTTTTTATGGATTTATTGT
>NW_018168000.1:0-207 GCF_001263595.1 Phalaenopsis equestris
TATCCGTTTGGGAATTTCAAAGACAGTAAATATTCATAAATTATTTTTTGTTGATCCAAAATAGATCATATTTTAGAGTTTTATCAATTTTGCCTGCAATTATTTCTTGAAGTCCGGTAATCAGACCATAGCTAGAAAGCTGTCACCGCATTTAGTCAGGATATGTGAAAAAATATATATTTCAACGGCAACTTTTTAAAAAATTGT
>NW_018168001.1:0-207 GCF_001263595.1 Phalaenopsis equestris
TCTCAGAAAAATGGCCAATACTACTCTTGTGGCTCTCAATGAGGTTGTTGAGCAGTCCCCTGAAATTTCTCTGAATGCCCAAAACATGTGTCTTATTTAAGTGTGAGAACTTCTAAAGGGGGCAAAGAAAAAAGATATGTAGCGTGAGAACTAAAAGGGAGAGATAGAGAGTGAAAGTCAAGGGCTTAGAGATTGTCTTCTAGGGTT
>NW_018168002.1:0-207 GCF_001263595.1 Phalaenopsis equestris
TATTTTTGTAAATATGCAACAATAATAAAAGATTGTGTAGTAAAAAAAATTAATAAATAAATTAGTTTTATTTTCTTTTATTTGTTTGTGATATTCTTTTCATAATTGTAAGTCAACATTTAAATGTATATTCTATAAAAGTATGTATTTAACCTTTTCCAACTCACCATAGAAGCAGACATTAAATTTTTTTATTGTTTTCATTTC
>NW_018168003.1:0-207 GCF_001263595.1 Phalaenopsis equestris
GCCCTCACCTACTCCCTCTCCCGCCTCTCCGAACTCATCTCCCCAATTAAAACCGTTCGTCTCACCCGTGACCGCGCCACCGACGCCGCTGCCATCAAAAGACTCCTAACCCGAGGCGACCTTGCCATATGCCCTGAAGGAACCACTTGTCGTGAGCCTTTTTTGCTGAGATTCTCTGCTCTGTTTGCTGAATTGACCGACGAAATC
>NW_018168004.1:0-207 GCF_001263595.1 Phalaenopsis equestris
CCCTAATACAATCTCTATGATCAACCAACACTCCTAAAGTAACCATCTACAGTTCACATGGCCAATTACTGCTATGACTTTCAACTACAACCTCTATGATAAGCTGATGTTACAGTCATTATCTATAACATCCACGACGGACTGCTACATCAATGGCAATCAACTACGACCCTTGCAGTTTGTTATCACTAAGAATTAAGTTTATTA
>NW_018168005.1:0-207 GCF_001263595.1 Phalaenopsis equestris
CGCACACGTGTGGATTATATAATGGAAGGAAGCCGAGCTCTGGACTTCTAGAGAATCAGATAAATATATTTGGTGGAAGCCGGGAGGTGAGGAAGGTTAGGTTGGAGGGAGACTTCGCATGTGCTGCTAATCTAGCTACGTATGTATTAGATTTTCATAGTATTTTTTATTTTGACTATACTTATAAATATTTTAAAATAAATTATT
>NW_018168006.1:0-207 GCF_001263595.1 Phalaenopsis equestris
AGAATAAAATGTATCTTTTGTAAAATTATATTCCATTTAGTATTTGTAATAATTAAATCACTTTGGATTAATTCTATATATTTTATTTTCAAGATGTGTTGGATAAAAGAGTTATAATCATGTGGTTGTCATATCTATTTTTTTGTTTGAAATAAAAAAAAGGAGATATGACAATCTTGATCTTCTCTTCATACTTAATTTACAATA
>NW_018168007.1:0-207 GCF_001263595.1 Phalaenopsis equestris
TTTTCATAGAAAGCTTGTTGGGCATTTAGTGTGGGCTTTTTTGGTCATTTTGGAGGTGCTTGGTTGGCTTAATAGAGCAACCTCTCCCATTCATACGGGATGGACACCATTTTGCTAGGGGAAGCCGAAGGAGTGCAGGAAAGCTTGGGAGAGATTTTGGAGAGCGGTGAGGGCTTCTTCCTCATGGTAAGCTAAGGTTTTTCCTCC
>NW_018168008.1:0-207 GCF_001263595.1 Phalaenopsis equestris
AATAATAAAAATAATAAATAAAAACTTACCAAATTATGCTGGATTTTTCAGCCATTGAAGGAGGGCCGCAGGTACCCTAGAACACTCTGTTTTCCAGTTAGGTGCTCAACCAGTCCTTCAGAACAAAATGGAGAAAAGGAGTTTTGGGTAAATTAGTTGGCTCTTTTACAGCTGATAAGGAACACATGAAGAAATAATGCAAGGTTA
>NW_018168009.1:0-207 GCF_001263595.1 Phalaenopsis equestris
TATTAAATGTTTTTCAGCCACCAATGCCTGATAAGTGTCATTGCTAGGTTGAAGGAATTGTACGGGGATTATGGGGGTAAATCAAACTCATGGGCCGACATCCATTTATCATTGAGTGAAACTGTATTGGGCCTACAAATATAACAAACCTTGAAATAACTGGATTCAGTTAAGCCCAATCAGATTACAACGCAACGGTACAAATCT
>NW_018168010.1:0-207 GCF_001263595.1 Phalaenopsis equestris
AACAAACTCATTCCAAGTTCAATTTGGCACTCTTAAGCAACAGAAAGATCAACCAGCAAATCAACCATTGCTTAGCTAGCGCTCCCCAAACCCAACACAGGTGCAAATTGTTGACTCCTCCGCAGCTGTTATATTGTGCCGAAGGGCAGAAACAATCCGTTTTCTTAATAGCAGGCAAAATTTCAAGTATTCATTAATATATTAATT
>NW_018168011.1:0-207 GCF_001263595.1 Phalaenopsis equestris
TTATGGATTGAGAAATGAATTTCATTGTGAATATGTTGTATTCGTCATGACTGACTCATCACTAGATGACATAATTGCCTTTTTGACTGATGGAAAGGGAGAATGGAAAATTAAAAAGAATAAGAAAGTTAATTTCTACACTTTCAAGATGAATTTTCAATCAAAGGTATTAAATTACTTCATCTCTACAAAATTGCTTCCAACAAA
>NW_018168012.1:0-207 GCF_001263595.1 Phalaenopsis equestris
AATTGATAATTGTCTTCATATTTTTAGCTGGCAATATTGGCCAGATAACTAGTTTACTTAGACTTATTGTGCTATCATTTGACGTCCTACTATTTTTGGGTTCAAGTCACAAATGATTAATTTGTTGAATGTTCATTGTTGTGTATGATAAGAGGAGTCATGTGTCTGACTAGGGGAACTGCCTTATAGTATTTCCTTAACTATTTG
>NW_018168013.1:0-207 GCF_001263595.1 Phalaenopsis equestris
TTGCCTTTAAAGTCCCAATTTCCCCAAATTCACCTGAAATGTCCTTCAATTTGGACCCAATTTTCTTCAATATCAGTCCTAAACTTAAATTCAATTTTCATAAGAAAAATTTAAACCAAAGACAAGATTAATTGGCCTATGCTTTAAGCCCAATTTTGATCTAAGTTAAATGCCCAATTTTGGCTACATGACTTAATCCCACCAAAT
>NW_018168014.1:0-207 GCF_001263595.1 Phalaenopsis equestris
TACTCTCATTCTCTTGGCCTGATGTCACCACGATACTCCTGTCTTTTCGTGTCATTGACTCCATGACACGCACATCATTTAGGTCGCCGCCTCTACGACACACCCACCCCCGGGTCACTACCTCTAAGAAACACCAATTTCTTTGGGTTGTCTCCACGATACACATAAACATATAAGTTACTGCCTCCATGACACACCCATTTTTTT
>NW_018168015.1:0-207 GCF_001263595.1 Phalaenopsis equestris
GTTAATTGCTCGAAAATTGATTTGAATTTTGGCTCCGATGGAGATTGAATCGAAATAAACGAGTTATGACACGAGCCAAAAATCAAATAATTTGGATTACCACCAAGCTTCTCAATACTTAATGCTCCATTTTTTTTCCTTGCGACCTCCGATAATGATTGTTTCGAATCGGGTCAATTCCAATTAAAATATTTAAATAGTAATATT
>NW_018168016.1:0-207 GCF_001263595.1 Phalaenopsis equestris
GTACTTTTCATGCTCACTTGAATTTTTGGGAAATAATGTATTTACATATCGAAGACTTAAAATTTTATATTTATATTTAGAATATTTTTTGTGTCAAAAAGTACGACCGTAAAAGAGCCGAGTCTAAGCGAGCTTAAGCTTGGTTCGTGTTCGGCTCGTTTGAAATTGTTCTTGTTCGAAATCGGCTCATGAACAGTGTGTTCATGT
>NW_018168017.1:0-207 GCF_001263595.1 Phalaenopsis equestris
GTCAGCACCCTTCTCTAATTTTCAGGAAATTGGGGGATTCTAGGACTTGGGTCAATATGTTGAAGGTGAGGTGTCTTGCTGAGGAGATGTTTATTTGGGACTTGCGGATTGGAAAGGTGAATTTTTGGCTAGACCATTGGTGCGCAAATGATTGGCTTTCTGCTTCTCCTACTGATTTCAATCCTAATCTTACTGTGGCTGATTTCT
>NW_018168018.1:0-207 GCF_001263595.1 Phalaenopsis equestris
ATACATCACATTAACATATATAAAGAGAATCAGGAACAATAACCACCTTTGAATTGGCTTCCTTTTTGTCTGACAAAGCACCGTCGAAAATTGAACAAATTGTTTGTTGAGATGTGTTTGAATTTGTTTATGTTATTTTTATTTAGAATCATTTATTTTAAGTTATTTGAAATTGATATTTATGTTAATGCTGGTTGAAATTATTAA
>NW_018168019.1:0-207 GCF_001263595.1 Phalaenopsis equestris
ATATATATTCGCATTTACAAAAGTACTAGCTAATTCATATGTCATTATATATCTAATAAGTAAACTTTACATTTTCCATTTATGCCACCCAAACCTTTTATATTTCATAAATATATCATAATTTTAACTTGTAAAAAAAAATTGAAATACTCAATTTCAACCATAAGTATGGTGGGATGTATGTAAAATTTTAAATTTAAGTCTTAA
>NW_018168020.1:0-207 GCF_001263595.1 Phalaenopsis equestris
TTTCTAAATCATCCACGTGAGTTAAAGTTTTGAAGATTGGAAAGAGATGCATTAAATTATATTTTTTATATAATACAAATAAAATATAAAACAGCATGAATTTATTTCGTTGGGGGGATCTTACTTATGATAATAGTAAGTAAACATAAACCAATGAAAAATCAAAGAAAAGAAGAAATACTTTTTATGTAAGTTAAAAAAAAAAAA
>NW_018168021.1:0-207 GCF_001263595.1 Phalaenopsis equestris
AAAATTAATACCCAAGAAGCCATTAAACTAATAAAACTGATTAAATATTAATGAAAACAATTAACAGACTACAGATTCAGAAGCAGTCTATTTTTATCAAGAATTTATACTGTTCTAGTTATATTGCTGCTTTGTTCATTTCAATCTAAAAATACATGAGTAATTATACATGAAACATCCCAGAGCAAGAACTAGACAGAAGAGAAT
>NW_018168022.1:0-207 GCF_001263595.1 Phalaenopsis equestris
AAAATTAATACCCAAGAAGCCATTAAACTAATAAACTGATTAAATATTAATGAAAACATTTAACAGATTACAGATTCAGAAGCAGTCCATTTTCATCCAGAATTTCTACTGTTCTAGTTATATTGCTGCTTTGTTCATTTTAATCTAAAATTTGCATGAGTAATTATACATTAAACATCCCAGAGCAAGAACTAGACAGAAGAGAAT
>NW_018168023.1:0-207 GCF_001263595.1 Phalaenopsis equestris
CACGCTCTATAGTTTCACTGCACAGTGAACAATCTATCTGTTTGCATGCCAAAAACAAAATAAAAACATCAAAAGAAAAGGAAATAAAATGCAACATAAAAAAGTTTCAAAATAAATTCCATGAAGTCAACGAATTTATGGACGACGATATAAATGGCATATGCTCGTATACTTTAGATGCAATTGCGCCTTTACAATATAGAGATG
>NW_018168024.1:0-207 GCF_001263595.1 Phalaenopsis equestris
GGAAATTTACATACATACCACAAAATTATTATGTACTTACATATCTAAAACCTAAACTTTTATATTTTCTAATATTGCACATTGGTGTCATAAATCTATGCATCAAAAATGTGTATTTCATTTTTACAAAGTAAATAAAAGTGATATTAAATATTTGAGTTTTATGAACCTAAATATGAAAGTTTAGGTGTTATCTATGTAAATACA
>NW_018168025.1:0-207 GCF_001263595.1 Phalaenopsis equestris
GCTAATCTTCATGAAATTAACCAAGGAGTCGTCTTCGTTTGAGGTAGGTGCGTACCATTTACTCCGTCATGAATTAAAGGTATGTTTATGATAGAAAGCATGCTAATCTATCACTATGCAAACTTTATTCTAATGAAGGATTTGTTGTATGATGTATACCAATTGCGATAGGAAATAAAGAAGATAGAAAGAGAACTTTAGAATATC
>NW_018168026.1:0-207 GCF_001263595.1 Phalaenopsis equestris
TACATTGAACCTAAATCATCCTCATACCTTAAGTCTTATCTAAATTGGACTTAAATCATTTTCATACTATAGGTTCTATTAAAATTTGATATGAAGCCTACTGAGATCATCCTCATACCTATAGGATTTATTTCAACATGGATATGAAGCCTACTGAGAAGAAAGCGTGTGGTAGATGCGAGACTACCCTCATAAATCATTTTTGTA
>NW_018168027.1:0-207 GCF_001263595.1 Phalaenopsis equestris
TTTTTTTTTTTTTTTTTTTTGAAAGTTTAGAGGCTACAATGGTGGTTAGACAATGATGGACTAGCGGCAGGGGGTGATGATGGTTAAGAGGTAGTGGCAGTCTAGCGAAGATGGTTCAATGAAAATCATGATGGTTGGCTGATAATAACAATAACTTGGTGATAGTAGTTAGGCAACAACAACAGTTAGTGATGCTCAATAATGATT
>NW_018168028.1:0-207 GCF_001263595.1 Phalaenopsis equestris
TTTAATATATATATATATATATATAGTAAAATTATATGACTGACTAGTGAAAGTTCCAACTACTCTTAATGGTTTTTCATACAACATATTCATCAAATATTAAATTGCAAATTGTTTGGTGAAAAAAATTTGATCAAGTAAAATTGGGCCGAGATACACGCGGTATTACAATACGTAATTTCATATATTTATAAATGCAAAGTCCAC
>NW_018168029.1:0-207 GCF_001263595.1 Phalaenopsis equestris
CATTTCTTTATTTATCCTTCATTGTTGTTTTACACGTTCATTTCAATGCATTATTATTTCTTTCACAGATATCAATTACCTTTACATAGCTCAATATCGAATCTATTCAACGTTATTAGCTTAATTGTTGTTTTTTCGGGCTCCGAAAATTCAACAATCGCTCCCTCGACAATTTTTTGCATTTATTTAAGTTTTGTTTTGAGAAAG
>NW_018168030.1:0-207 GCF_001263595.1 Phalaenopsis equestris
AACACGAGCAAAGGATGAACCTCAACTAAACCATCAACGTTAGTTCAGATGATGTCAGTTGACTAGTCTGACATAGATTAGGGTTGGTACCCATACCATCAGTTTATTTGTATTCATTTGATAGGTCTGCCCCATTATAGGTCGATATTTACATTTCTGTCTTTTTCCTGGATTATCGATAGACTCACCTAAGGATTAAACCTTCTA
>NW_018168031.1:0-207 GCF_001263595.1 Phalaenopsis equestris
TGCCCGACTTCTGCTGGCCAGGAGAAAAAAAAAAACTTGTGGCAGACGGAGCTCGACTATCCTCTAAAGGGTCACCGGTATTAACTTTGTGCGAACAAATCCGAGCAAATAATAGGTACCCAAATCTTAAACAGGGGGCTTGAATCTTCCAGATAACCCTCCAGCCATAGACGCCCGGGTCATGACCAGATCCGACGCCATTTCATA
>NW_018168032.1:0-207 GCF_001263595.1 Phalaenopsis equestris
ATTCACTGTGTTCTAAAGAAAGGAGGAGTGACTATAGTGGCAAATAAGAATAATGAATTTATACCAACAAGACAAGTCTCAGGATGGTTCCCTCTCTCTCTTTTCACTCATACACATACTCTTTCTACCTCCTCACTCTCTTTATCTCTCCTGTTCTCTCTCCCTCTCTCACTCACTAACTCTCTCTATCCATCTCTTCTATTCTCT
>NW_018168033.1:0-207 GCF_001263595.1 Phalaenopsis equestris
TTGAAAAACAAGGCAGGTAAAAGTACTTTTAGTATTTTTATTAACAAAATTACCACCAAATATGATTTATTTCAAGTTAAAATATAAAAAAATAAAATATCATTTATCTCAAATGTCACTTTAGTTGTAAGGTTCTCTCGGGCAAGGCAGGAGGATTTTATTTTTCTATAGAGAAATTATTTCATACGGACACCGCATGTAGAAATG
>NW_018168034.1:0-207 GCF_001263595.1 Phalaenopsis equestris
GATAACTTTTTCTGATAATGACTTGTTACTTGGTATAACTAAACATAATCGGCTGTTATATATCACGGTGAACATCAATAGTATGTTACTTCTAAGAGTACTTATTCATCCTGGTGCTTCAATTAAGATTATGAGATTAAGAACTCTTGCATATTTGGACATCGGTGCAAAGAAATTGACGACAGATAAGATGATGTTACGAGGATT
>NW_018168035.1:0-207 GCF_001263595.1 Phalaenopsis equestris
TAAGTTTTTACTTGCAAGTATGATTTCAATGAAATATTTTCTCGGTGTTCTTTCTAATTTGTGCAGCTAAATTTTTTTTCGCGCTTTTGTGATTCACGGTATGTGGTTTTCATGGTTTTTTTTAGATGATTTCTTTTTCTATATTATTATCCTGAGGAATAAGAGCTTTTTGTTATTATGTTAGCCAAAGAATTTCATTTACGCTTG
>NW_018168036.1:0-207 GCF_001263595.1 Phalaenopsis equestris
GTCCACTCATATAAAATGACTCATGTCTTGAATGTGGCCTTCCACTCTTCTCCCGGCTTCATCTGAATTTGGTGATTCCAACTGTGTAATTCAATATTGAAAAAGATGATGGATCTGTGTAACTCGTCCAAGAGATCGTCTAGAGAAACTGGCACTTGATGATAATCTTGTTGATGGCGCTATTGTAAATTCACATATATAATCAAT
>NW_018168037.1:0-207 GCF_001263595.1 Phalaenopsis equestris
CTAGATTAAACCCATAAAATTGTATTTCTCTATCATTTTGCATTGGTTATAGTCAACTTTCATTATAGCCTAGAGAAAATGTGAACACTCTAGTTGTTCTACCACCACTCTTCTATGTCCGAATGGTTCACAATAAGTTTTAACAATTCATGTGGCCAGTATGAAATATTAACGAAGCATAGAAAAATACTCATCACATAGATATTA
>NW_018168038.1:0-207 GCF_001263595.1 Phalaenopsis equestris
ACTATTCAAAATATTATGTTGAAATTAATGTGTGACAGCCCGAACTCCAATAAATTTTAAAAATTTATACAAGTTGAAATCCACAATTCATGTGTAACATCCCAGAAGGTCACTCCTCCTAGTAGTGCTCTCATAAGAGTATGCCTAACTTTGGGGTTTCTAATGAAATGTCACCATTACACCATAAGGAGCCTCAATGTTTAGGAG
>NW_018168039.1:0-207 GCF_001263595.1 Phalaenopsis equestris
TGCATATGCTGTCCGTATGGAATAATTTTTCCATTGAGTAACACCAAATTGAAGTTGAATGATATTCGAGATTGATTCTCGGTGATGACATTTGCAAAATACACTGAAGAATTTTCTATCTTTGACTATACTTTAAACATCAAGAATAGAGAAAGATGACAAAATAGAAAACAAAATTAACAAAGGTTGAAGTCCAGGAGTAAGTTC
>NW_018168040.1:0-207 GCF_001263595.1 Phalaenopsis equestris
CAGGACGAGGAGGAAGGGAGGTTGGCGTGGGGTTTTAAAGAGAGAAGAGATTGAAGCCGACAGTCTGAATTTGTCGTGGTCAAATGATTAGATCTGGGTAGCGGTGGCGGTTCGGCAAAAACTGGAAAGTGCTTGTGACCGAAGGTCCAACGAAGGGTCTGGTTGGTCCCTAGTTAAAATTAGTTGGAAACTATTGTTGGAAAAAAA
>NW_018168041.1:0-207 GCF_001263595.1 Phalaenopsis equestris
AATGGAGTACGACATCTGATTTTCTACACGATATCTTCGAGATAGGCTTAAGAGCACCTTAAGTGGAGCATGACACCCTATTCATTTCTCATGATCAACTTAAGACTACCTTAAATGGAATATGACATTCGATTCTCTACACAATATCTTCAAGATATGCTTAAGACCACCTTAAGTGGTGCACGATACCCTATTCTCATTTCTTGA
>NW_018168042.1:0-207 GCF_001263595.1 Phalaenopsis equestris
TAATGATTGTCCCAATGATTCGGGAATTTTATGCCAAGTTGAGGTTCACTCCTACTAACCACATACAAGCTAGAAGTAAACAAGTTTAATTTACAGCTAATCAGACCAATACTTTTTATGGGCTGAGAAATGTCTTTTTTGATGAATATGCTGCATTCTTGATGACTGAATTATCACTAGATGAAGTGCTTGCCTTTTTGACTGATG
>NW_018168043.1:0-207 GCF_001263595.1 Phalaenopsis equestris
GATAGAGCCTTAGGGGCAAAAGTGTAATTTTGCAAATTTGGCCTTAATTAATATTTAGCCTTAATTCAAGAAGGGGGAAATGGGGCAACCTTTGATCTTGATTAAGATATTTGGATGATTGAAACATCGAGGATTAATTGGTAGAAACCAATCTAATTTTTATTAATTAAAAGATAAATTTGTAAATTCCTTAAATTATCAAACTTT
>NW_018168044.1:0-207 GCF_001263595.1 Phalaenopsis equestris
TTTTATTGTTTGAGTGGGCCCACTCTAAATTTTTTATGGTCTAAAATTTTGCATACGGTGTATGCACGCAATAATTTTTCCAAATTCGGGTGGGGTTAGTTTTTTATTTTTTTTAATTCAGATTATTTGAATGTTTTTTGGGCTTAAATTAGGCATGTGTTCTGCTTGCTATAAATTTTTTTGGCTTTCAAATAGGAGCTACTTTAA
>NW_018168045.1:0-207 GCF_001263595.1 Phalaenopsis equestris
TGTCAATTGTTGCGAAGCACGGGCGGCTCGTGTAAATATATGTGGCACATCTGTAGTACCGGGACTTGAGTTTGGTTGCTGATTCCACGAGGAACTAGATAAACTCCATTAGGAAAAGTTTTAGCCTGCAATTGTTAGTCCTAGCCTGAAAGGTTTAAGTTTTGAAGTTCTTAACGTAATTTTTAAAAATAAACAAAGCTTAAGTTT
>NW_018168046.1:0-207 GCF_001263595.1 Phalaenopsis equestris
TTTTGTGTTGTCGATTTTCCTTCATATTAGGGGGTGTTTGGTAGCCCCCCATTAATAGGATTTATTGGCTGGATTTACTAAATCTAGCCAAACATAAAAATGCATAAGTTTCATGAATTTATGAAAATTTGGATTTAAGGTCTAAATTATGCTTTCGATTCATGTTAAATCTGGATTTAATAAATTCAGCAAGAGGGTGGATTTAAT
>NW_018168047.1:0-207 GCF_001263595.1 Phalaenopsis equestris
GGAAACGACTCCAAATTCAGTCACATCTTTTCTCTAAATATCACTCGTAGAATGTCAGTCAAGCCGAGGTGGTGAGCCATACTTTGGGAAATATGTTTTGTCGTGGAGACCACTCAAACATTGGAAGAAATATTAGGTGTGGTGTTTGCGGCCAGCCATTCATTCAGTCCCTCGATCCCCTCTCTCTCACCTTTGATTGTTTGGCCG
>NW_018168048.1:0-207 GCF_001263595.1 Phalaenopsis equestris
GCAGGTGGACTTTCTCCCTGCTGGATGGGTGAGCTTCCTCCTTCGTTTGAACCTGACAAAACCTCCTTCGCCCACGTGGTGGGTAATCACCTAGTGGAGTCAGCTGTAGTCTTCGCCTCAAGCTATAAGGAATGTACTGGTGATTGCCTTTTTATTAAGCAGACAAAGTAAGAAAGGTGGGAAAACAACATTCTTTTTCTCTGATTT
>NW_018168049.1:0-207 GCF_001263595.1 Phalaenopsis equestris
TCCTACCTCTCAAATTATAGGAATTGAGAGAGATGGCCTACGTTTTGAATTGTAGGTGTTTATCTTTGTATTCAGATTGAGTTATTTGGATTATTAAAGAAAAAAACTACTAAGCCCTAATTTCTGTGAAATTTGTGCCGATTTCTATCCAATCATATCAAATTGGCATCAAAGCTCAAGATTCTGGGAATCAGAATGACAGAAAAG
>NW_018168050.1:0-207 GCF_001263595.1 Phalaenopsis equestris
TTGTTTACAAGCTTATCATTCATGAAGCATGGATAAGTGATTTCTTCCTAATCATGCTTTTGTTGAATTCAACTAGCTTTCATGGGCTAAAGTTTAAAAACTTGCTCCACGACACTCTTTAGTAATTCAATAAGCCTATTAATAAATGTTTGAACTTGCACAATTGAATATTTAGTCATTTTGTCGTCTGTGAGACTGGGCTTAAGC
>NW_018168051.1:0-207 GCF_001263595.1 Phalaenopsis equestris
GGTGGTCAATTTGCCAGGATAAGAGGTGGAAAGTGGTGTTGATGTGGTGTTAAGGTGGAGGCAAGAGTCCAATGGGGGTGAGCCACATTGAGTGGGCTCAAATTTGGGTTATATCCCATGGGTGGTTCTCGGGTTTGGGCTTGTCGCCGGCCATGGTGGGGTGGTGGAGCTAGGGTGGTCACTATCTTGCTAAGGGAGCTCAGTGGT
>NW_018168052.1:0-207 GCF_001263595.1 Phalaenopsis equestris
GGTGGTCAATTTGCCAGGATAAGAGGTGGAAAGTGATGTTGAGGTGGTGTTGAGGTGGAGGCAAGGGTCCAATGGGGGTGAGCCACATTGAGTGGGCTCAATTTTGGGTTATATCTCATGGGTGGTTCTCGGGTTTGGGCTTGTCGCCGACCAAGGTGGGGTGGTGGAGCTGGGGTGGTCACTATCTTGCTAAGGGAGCTCAGTGGT
>NW_018168053.1:0-207 GCF_001263595.1 Phalaenopsis equestris
ATATTTATTATGTTGATTATATATAAACAGCTTAAATAAGATTTAATTTATTTTGCTTTATATTTGTAAATTAAAATTTCATAGTTTGTATTATTTAAATAAACTAAAAAGCTAAGTTCTTGATGTCATTTCACTCAAAATTGATTTAAGATATGTAGAATAACAAGCATGCAGAAAATTATTATATATTCATATATTTAATAATTT
>NW_018168054.1:0-207 GCF_001263595.1 Phalaenopsis equestris
GGGGTCCACAGGGGCAACAGACACCTTCTGTCTGGCAGTATCCTTCTCGGGTGGAACTAAAATATCCGGAGCAGTAGGGTTAGACACATCCTTATCCACTTGAACCTAAGATTTCAAATTAGGATAAAGCTTGTGAGATTTATCAGGGATATGTCCAAACATCTTACATCGGTACAATATGGAGGTCTGTGTTCCATATATATATAT
>NW_018168055.1:0-207 GCF_001263595.1 Phalaenopsis equestris
CCCTGCGCCTCCTCTTGTAGCATTTCTGCTACCCGATAGATTCTTTGAGCCCCTGTGCATGTGCTCCATGGACCGCAAGAATTTGGTCGACCACGGCATGTTGTGCGTCGTTCTCCTCCTGTTGATAAGATAAGGTTTTTGTTTTTGACATGAAAGCAGCGGAATAATTAGGGTCGTATGTTCCTACACCACTAGAAGAGGCAGGAT
>NW_018168056.1:0-207 GCF_001263595.1 Phalaenopsis equestris
GCTTTACTCAATTTTATAGTCTAAGCTCTAAAAGTGAAGAGAATTTTAGGGCCATGATAACCTGTAAGAGTAAATAAAGCCATGATGTTCTCCAAATCATCTTTTCATCTAGTAATTTTATCATCCAATATCATATATTTGTCTAATTCTCCCCTACTTAACTCGATCAATCCTCAACATCCAACATTGAATACATGACTAATAGTC
>NW_018168057.1:0-207 GCF_001263595.1 Phalaenopsis equestris
AGAGTCTTGCCTTTTCAGCCTACGCTTGCTGCTTGCAGCATGGATTCTTTAGATTTTTCGAAGCGTTTTGCCAATAGAGCGAGGGCGTCCTTGACGGGTGGGGCGTTGACTTTCCAATGAGAACCGCCTGTTCCTGCAGCGGGGGCGTTGCACGAAACCAAACCGCCCCCCGACCAATTCAGTACCAGTTGCTTCGCTGGTATGCCC
>NW_018168058.1:0-207 GCF_001263595.1 Phalaenopsis equestris
TGTGAAATTAAAGATGAGTGCTATGTGTGTAGATGGAAGTTTAGGTGTGAGATATGTAAATACATAATATTTGTGTTTGTGTGTTTTGTATGTAGATTCCTCTTATTTTTAAATCACTTTGATTGCCTATATTTTAAGGAACTAGAAATTGCTTAAGATTATTTGAATTTTGGATTTTCAGTTGATTAATAACATCATAAATGGACA
>NW_018168059.1:0-207 GCF_001263595.1 Phalaenopsis equestris
TAGATTTGATAAGTATTTTAATTAAAAATTTCATTAAAAAATGCATTTTTCGTTAAAATGCTTGTAATAATATTTTAATATTCACGAGGGCACAAATTTTAAACTAAAATAAAAGGTTATATCTAGAGTGTATATGGGCCAAGATATTCTGATTAAATTTTGATCAGGTCAAGCTTTGAATTAATCATATAAGTTTTGAGAAGTGTG
>NW_018168060.1:0-207 GCF_001263595.1 Phalaenopsis equestris
TATAACAACTATTAGAATTACAATCTTTTTTATAAAAATAATAAGAAGGAAAAAAAAAAAACTGGAGCAGCTCTAACGGGGGGCTGTGCACGTGGATAGACGGAAAGGCTCCAAGTGGCATAAGAAGAGGTAGCAGGGAGGGAACGAATCAAAGCAACCCCGTTAGTTTTGAGAGCTAAGCCGCGAACCCGCCGCAGAGGAATAGGT
>NW_018168061.1:0-207 GCF_001263595.1 Phalaenopsis equestris
GATTCGTCTTGTCGAGCCGCTCGATTTGAGTTTAATCTTGTCAAATTTGACAGCCGTTTAACTTACCAAATGTATTCATAAATCTTCTAACTGTAGTTTAATGACTTGATCTATGCTTGGTTTGACTTCGATTGGGCTAGTTTTCATATAAGTAGGTTCGTCTCATTAAACAAGTCAATTTGACTATAAGTTTGCTGAAATCGGAGC
>NW_018168062.1:0-207 GCF_001263595.1 Phalaenopsis equestris
TTTTTATGCAGCCTTTAATATTTAAATTTTATTTATTTTTCTTATTTCAGTAAAATATTCAGTAGGACTCCTCTGAAGGATTCTGAAATGATAAAATATTTGGCCGCAAAATATTTATTTTCCATCTGCCTAAGCTTATTCAAACTACGAGTCTGTCGGGTTGCTGCAAACAGTTCTGAGGTTGTAAAAAATAATTGATGTTTATTT
>NW_018168063.1:0-207 GCF_001263595.1 Phalaenopsis equestris
TGAAACAATTAAAGGAGCAGTGATCAATTTTTGCTTTAAAGTTTCGAAGGCTTTAAGGCAATCTTAGTTGATATTAAATTTTATATCTTTTCCCAGAAGTTGGCAAAAAGGCTTCATAAATTTTCAAAAATCTTTAATATATCATCTATAAAATCCAGCATCTCCTAGAAAACTCCTAACTCCTCTTACATTAGTAGGGGGAGGTAA
>NW_018168064.1:0-207 GCF_001263595.1 Phalaenopsis equestris
GTGTCTTTATAAGTACCCCAACTTTTCCTCAACAAATGTCACCAAAGGTTCCAAGATAGCCAAATATTATTGACCCTAATTAAATGATTTAATCTATTTAGGGAATTGGGGTCAACAATTCCCCTAATATTCCATATGAGCATGTTAATCATAAGGTGCTCTACATCCCATAGAAGTCCTAGGGGGTTGGCTAACCTGTCAACATCA
>NW_018168065.1:0-207 GCF_001263595.1 Phalaenopsis equestris
TATAAGTATTAACATCTCTAAATATTGCATGCCAATAAAATCCAGATTGTAAAATCTTATATGCAGTTTTATTAATTTCAAATTGTCCCCCAAAATCAAAATCATGATATTTTTTGAATAATTTGTTGAGTTTCTTCCATACGTACACGTCTTCTAATATTTTGGTCCTTATATTGTTTATATAAATATGAGTCATCCTAGAAGTAA
>NW_018168066.1:0-207 GCF_001263595.1 Phalaenopsis equestris
TCCCCATCTTTTTCAATTGAGACAAAGAAAGAGAGATAATAAGAGTAATAGAGAAGCAAGATAGTGTGAGAGAGGGAGCAAGAGAGACAGAGAGAGAAAGAGAATAGATGTAGTTAGAGAGGGTCAAAGATATACATGGAGAGAGAGATATAGATGGGATAAGGGATGGAGAGAGATCATTTATCATTCTCTCACTACCACTCTCCC
>NW_018168067.1:0-207 GCF_001263595.1 Phalaenopsis equestris
CACTTGTTTTAGTGGATATTCTGTTTTATTGATCCTTACAGCACCCACTGCATCCTCCCATTCGATCTGTCATGCCATAAACATCCCATAATATTATCTCAATGAAAATTTTTCATACCTAAACGTCTTCAATTTTTTTTAAATAACAGAGGAAAGCTTTTTTAATATACCACGATGTTGTGACCAAGATTCTTCATCACAGCTTTT
>NW_018168068.1:0-207 GCF_001263595.1 Phalaenopsis equestris
TTCCATCAAATAGCCCAAAGTCATTTTGGTAAAGGCTAGTGTCTTCATAAATTTATGAATTAAAGCATTGGAAGTAGGAAAAGACTGAATCGGGAGAATCCTTTGTAATTTTCTTGCAATTCAGAAAGACAACATGTGTATAAACTGGGAATTAAATATCATGGATTGTTTAATTTTGTGGAATGTCAGTCATAAATGTCATAGATT
>NW_018168069.1:0-207 GCF_001263595.1 Phalaenopsis equestris
ATTTTGGCTTTGAAATTCATTTAAGAGCCATGTTTCTGTGCCTTTAGCTACCCTATTCAAAATATGTGTGGAAGGTTTATATGCAGATTTCGAACAATATTTTTTTGAGCCGATTTTGTACCTCTAGCCACTCCATTTGAAAACTTTTTGAGATCTATATACGGGCTTTAAACAATTATTTGGGGTTCGATTTTAGTTTCTGGATTC
>NW_018168070.1:0-207 GCF_001263595.1 Phalaenopsis equestris
ACCTCCAAGCCACATGCAAGCCATGAGAGTCTTGCAACCTCACCATACCACTTTGGGCAAAATGAGGAGCCTCTTTCATGATTACTTAAAAGTGATTAACAACTCTCATGACTCCCCTAAAACCATGTTTAGACCTAAATCCCTTGGACGATGTTTTCTCCACACCACACTAGCTGAGCCACCTGATCTCCATCAGCCCCAAACCAG
>NW_018168071.1:0-207 GCF_001263595.1 Phalaenopsis equestris
TATGTCCATTAAATAAAAGTCATAAATACAACAATGGGGCCGAAGAGAACTTCGTGCTTGTGATCGGTGATGCTAAGAGACCGCCTCTCAACTTAAAGTGTAATAAATATAGAATGAAGTAGAAAAAAAGTAAGGTGGAAGCCATTGTACTCTCTTTTTTTCTTTGCATTGGATATGGTTAAAGAAGAAGATAGCTTTGATATTTAA
>NW_018168072.1:0-207 GCF_001263595.1 Phalaenopsis equestris
GAATAGCGTAATCATAATAGAAAATGATCACTTGACTTAGAGAATTAAGCATGTGCGGTTTTTAAACCTTCTAAGACTCTTGAGAAGGAATAAGGAGGAGAGTTGCTCCTAATTGTCACTTATAAATTTTATCACATAGTTAAAATTAGATTCTTAAAATTCACTTCATGGGAGAGTTTTAGAATTGATAGAAAACTTTACAGTTTT
>NW_018168073.1:0-207 GCF_001263595.1 Phalaenopsis equestris
TTTTGGCAAGTTTTCTGTACAATCCACCAGCTGCTCCACGAGCTACCCCAATTGTCTTCCCACGAATCCCCGCCAAAGAAGAAAGGCAGATGTTCACCTCATTAACGAAGGTCTCATACAAATTTGACACGTACATCAGGGGCAACACGAACCTTGGATCACCTTCATAACAAACTTCATGAAGCTTTATTTTGTGCTTATCATGGC
>NW_018168074.1:0-207 GCF_001263595.1 Phalaenopsis equestris
AGCTAGATTTCCCCCTTTATGCTCGAGCCAAAGGCGCTAGAAGAGTTTAGGATACTGGTTCCTTTACTCTAATGCTTGCTTGACGGGAACTCCCAAGAGACGGAATGAAAGTAACTGGCTGACAACTAGCACTTTCTTTTCTCGCCAAAAATTAGCATTGGATGACAGGGAGGCCCAATCGCTTGAACTAGGACTGCAATAGGCTGG
>NW_018168075.1:0-207 GCF_001263595.1 Phalaenopsis equestris
TGAATGTTTGGTAACATGATTTAAAGAAGAATTAGTCATGAATTTAGTGTAAATCCAGTCAAATATTAAAAAAAATATAAATTAAATCCAACGTTCCGTTAAATCTAAATTTTTTGTGTTCCTTCTTTTCTTTCCTCATTTCGTCACTTTTAGGACGTAAATTCAGATTTAATAAATCTAACTGGTTTAAGCATTTCTTCCTACCTT
>NW_018168076.1:0-207 GCF_001263595.1 Phalaenopsis equestris
ATCTCTCGCTCACAAGCTTGGTTGGTCGATCCAGCCTCCCTATTGAAGGCTCCCTCCTGAATCGGTTCAGGAATCACGCCCCACACCAGCTTTTAATTAACAAATAAAGTAGTTCCTTAAATAATTCTAACATCGACAGTCAAATTGAGAATGAGGGTAAGAGATGTGCGCACCTATAGCGCCTATAGTTGCTCGCTCACAGAAATT
>NW_018168077.1:0-207 GCF_001263595.1 Phalaenopsis equestris
GGTGATTCAATGCATCAAAAAACTATAATTTGTTGTTGTGGTGCAATTTATCTCTTAAGAGCATCAAAAAATAATTTTTAATATACAAACATCAACTGGAGTTGAATATAGAGCAATACACAGTTGAAATACCAATATGATGATACGAATTGTTGTGTTCTATAAGGGGTTCATTAATATAATCTCAAGCCACACACTTACAATGTA
>NW_018168078.1:0-207 GCF_001263595.1 Phalaenopsis equestris
CTTCTACTGCTTTCTTCATGGTAAATTTAGGATCCCCTAGAGATTCATGCAGCCACATTAACGATGTACAGGGTTGATCATGGGTCTAATCCAAATTTGGATCTTTGTTATAATAATAATTGGATTTCATACCCAACATAATTATAGTTACCGTTTAAGTCAAGTAAATTAATTTGATATAATAATTCTTTAGAAATCTGTAATTGA
>NW_018168079.1:0-207 GCF_001263595.1 Phalaenopsis equestris
ATATAGAGATGATTAGGGACTTGAAGAAGAAATTATCAAAAGAATTTGGGATGATAGATTTAGATTCAACTAAGAAGATCTCTGAGATAAGAATCAACAGAGATAGGAGTGTAGGAACAGTCAATTTGTCTCAGACATAATATGTTGAGAAAATCCTACCGAGGTTCAACATGAATGAGGCAAAATCAATTTGCACACCCTTTGATA
>NW_018168080.1:0-207 GCF_001263595.1 Phalaenopsis equestris
ATTAAATAATAAATAAATAATTTTAACATAATATTTATATATTAAATTTTTATGATGTATTTAAATAAAATAATAAAATTTATTAATTTTTAGATAAACTAGGACTGCAAATGAAAAATTAAATTTATATGTTGGATATGAATACATAAGAATTGGTTGGTAAATGCCCCTGGGAAAAAAATGAATCGCACTTATTTGAATGCCAGA
>NW_018168081.1:0-207 GCF_001263595.1 Phalaenopsis equestris
TAATTGATTGTCATTGTCTGATCATTACCACTTGAATATTTTCTTTGGATAACTATTGCACGATTGTCATCTCCCGATCTTTGTCTCTCAACCTTTGTAGTTTGACAAATCACCTCCTTGATTATTTCTATCAAAATCATATGAGGCTGTGCCATTGATCTTAACGTTATAGTTCCTTCAACTCAACTGTGAGAAAGAGCGAAATTT
>NW_018168082.1:0-207 GCF_001263595.1 Phalaenopsis equestris
TAATTGATTGTCATTGTCTGATCATTACCACTTGACTATTATCTCTGGATAACTATTGCACGATTGTCATCTCTCGATCTTTGTCTCTCAACCTTTGTAGTTTGACAAACCACCTCCCTGATTATTTCTATCAAAATCATATGAGGCTATGCCACTGATCTTAACGTTATATTTCCTTCAACTCAACTGTGAGAAAGAGCGAAATTT
>NW_018168083.1:0-207 GCF_001263595.1 Phalaenopsis equestris
ATCTAGAACTAATAATCGATGTTGGATATTTAAATACTCATTTGGAATAACTTTACAATCTTTACAATCCCGACAGTCTGTTTTTCTCATAAAAAAATATTCAATTGTGTTATATTAGATTCATTCTTATAAGTGATAAGATGTTTATCTCTGTTCTTGAATAAAATATTAATAATAACAAAATCACACGCTAAATCAAAATCTAAA
>NW_018168084.1:0-207 GCF_001263595.1 Phalaenopsis equestris
TTCGAGCAAGCTACTCAAATTCATTTTAGATCCTTAAGAATGGTGAGCTCTTCCTTTTCACTTGTCAACAGTGGAAGGGTCGGAGTAGACTAGTAGTGATCCGACAAACAACTTCCTCCCCGTGAGCAGTAAACAATGGGAGAAAACCTGCTTCCTCCTATGAAAGGAGAGGTCTCAAGGAGTTTCATTTCCATAAGCTCATTTTGT
>NW_018168085.1:0-207 GCF_001263595.1 Phalaenopsis equestris
AATCATTGGTGTCAATTAATACACGTGCTCTACAATCATTTGCATCTCTCTTTTACTTCAAGTTCTCTTCATATGTGGGATGAGAACCTAAGTATAGTCTTTTAATGTGAATTTTTAGTTATTTTCATATCAAAATCCTAAATACTATTTTGATAATATAATTCAGAATTGTGCCCTTTGATTATCTATTCTATTATTATTATTATT
>NW_018168086.1:0-207 GCF_001263595.1 Phalaenopsis equestris
GGAATTTTCAATATTAAAGAACATTTACATAAATAACACGCAATTATCAAGTGTTTACATATTTGTCACCTAAATTTGATATTTACGTTCATAACAGGCAAACCTCAAACAACACATCAAAATCATCGCTTCATTAATAATCATAATAATAAGTTAAATGCACCTTCTGGCGTATAAGTAGGGCTGTCAAAACGGCGTGTTCGGCTC
>NW_018168087.1:0-207 GCF_001263595.1 Phalaenopsis equestris
TCAAGTATAGAAGAAAGTGCAACACCATTCATAGAATCAGAGATATTGATGGAAGATGGATCATTGATTACGAGGGAATTGCTAACAATGTTGTTACTCATTTCATGGAGATCCTTATAGGCCCCCATACTATGTCTATTCCCTTAGATCTATAGCTATTTCAGGAAGATCAACACTACACTAGGGACCTTCAACTTACCCATCCTC
>NW_018168088.1:0-207 GCF_001263595.1 Phalaenopsis equestris
CAATGGTTAGCTTTAAGGGGGTTTCATTTACTAAAAATCATTGCTTTCTCTTTTGCCATAACTGATCTTCTTATGAAAAAGTAATACTAATTTTAATTTTAATGATGCATTTGATGTACTGAAGCTTGTTCCTAATGGATTTTCTTTAAATGAGGTGTTTCCTTTCTTTTCACCTTTAAAAATAAAAAGAAGTTTTTTTTTTCTCAT
>NW_018168089.1:0-207 GCF_001263595.1 Phalaenopsis equestris
GTTTAAGATGGGGCTTTTGTGGGGAATCAACTCCTATCACTTTGGTGATGGTGTGAGCACAGCAATTGAACTTTGGTGGACTATGGAGGTGTGGGAAATTATGTTCTAGTTCGAGCTGAAATTTTGAACCCAAAATTGAGCTCTCAAAGTGTGAACCAAAGGGGAAAAATAGTGGGATTGAGCTGAGGAGTTTTTGGAGAGTCTCTG
>NW_018168090.1:0-207 GCF_001263595.1 Phalaenopsis equestris
AGGATTAAGTAAATCCAGATTTATAGGATTTACTAAAGCTACTCAAGCTAGAACCATACAGCCCCTAAAACTTGTAAATGACATGCAACATGGTGCACGGGCATATGCATGGTTGAAGTTGCACAAGGATGTGTATATTAGTGGTGCAAAAATATGCATAATAAAACGAAGGATATTTACATATCTAACACCTAAATTTTGCTTTTT
>NW_018168091.1:0-207 GCF_001263595.1 Phalaenopsis equestris
ATTTACATTCACTCAAATACACACAAATTTGAGGAAAATTTTAATTTTTTAAAGAAGTCAATGGTTCGTTCAATACACGCCTCGAAACTAATGTCTATTCAGACATACAACATATTGCTTGAAAGTCAAATAAAAATATTTTATAAACTTTAGGAGGGCATGTAAATACCAACCAATTCATGGTATTATTTCTACATATCTAATACT
>NW_018168092.1:0-207 GCF_001263595.1 Phalaenopsis equestris
GATTCTCCACTATTTAAAAGGTACATCGGGCTCAGTTTGCTTTTTCTTTCGTCACACCTCTCAGACTGTTGTTCTTTATAAATATGCTAATTGGGTCAGATTGGTTCAGATCGACGTTCCACCTCAAGGTATTACTCATTTGTTTGAGAAAACTTGGTCACAAGGAAAAGCAAAAAATAGTTTGTGGTTGCTCGTAGCAGTGTTGAA
>NW_018168093.1:0-207 GCF_001263595.1 Phalaenopsis equestris
CGAAATGTCGATTTTAGTCGGGAAGGACATATACCTTGATAGGATTTCGAATCGGGTTGAATTGTGCATAAATTGATGATTTTAAATAAAATATTATTTAAAAAAATGAATTATATATATATATATATAACTTACGATTCTTTCCTCAAAACCCACACCTCCCCTTCTCCTCTCGGGACCAAACTGAGGGCCCGTTTGGGACAGCTT
>NW_018168094.1:0-207 GCF_001263595.1 Phalaenopsis equestris
CCCCTACTTCGTTTCCCAATGATGTATATCATCCAGCTGGCTAAAGAACCTCCTTTATGTCTTGAAGATCTTTTCGGATGCATTCTTCCAGGTTGGGGGGCAACCATCACTGCAGTCTCGAAAGGTCGTTTACATCAACGTCCCAAGCATGATTGTAGTGAAATTGTCTTCTCACATCCTATTCAGACACAAAGCATTTTACAACTT
>NW_018168095.1:0-207 GCF_001263595.1 Phalaenopsis equestris
TTATGATTGTAGGAGGAATTGTGCTTGGGCATAAACTTTTAGAAAAAGACATGAAAGTAGATTCTCCAAAAATACAAGCTATATCGAACCTACCTCCACCTAACACCGTAAGAGGAGTTGGGAGCTTTTTAGGACATGCCGGATTTTATAGGAGATAAATTGAAGATATTTAAAAAATTTCTAAACCTTTATGCCAACTTCTGGAGA
>NW_018168096.1:0-207 GCF_001263595.1 Phalaenopsis equestris
AAATGAAGAGAAGATTATAGAGATAGTTGAGCAAGTGACAATCATTACCAACATTGTTTGTCAGATTCATGAAACTACCAGAGACATATTTGTAAGATAAGGCATTACCGACACAGTTTGTTTGATCCAGTACTCTACAAAGACGAGAACCAAGTATTTCCACGTTGGGGTTAACACTTTGGTTAAAATGACTATGAACTTTGTCAA
>NW_018168097.1:0-207 GCF_001263595.1 Phalaenopsis equestris
CCACAATGTGGTAAACAAATTCCAAAAATTGCACGAGGGAGAACCAATGAAATAGTAACTTCCAACAAAACCTCACGAAAACCAGCACAAACAGGGCTGTTACCAAAACACCTTGCAACAAACGTACAAAAACACCTTGCAACAAATATACAAAAACACCTTGCAACAAATGTATAAAGCTCTCAGTAAACACCTTGCAAAAACAAA
>NW_018168098.1:0-207 GCF_001263595.1 Phalaenopsis equestris
AGCTCGTTTGGGGCTGAGTTTTTGTCGCGGTGCGTTTCCCTCTTGGGAATCGACCTTGTTTTGGGTTGAGTTTTTGCCGCGGCGCTGCCACAATTAAACAAAACGTGGGCCAGTGGTTTGACCCTGCAACCCGCGTTTCTCCTCCTATAAGTTACACGCTTGTTCCTTTGACGACGATGACACTTACGCGTGTTATGATCCCCGCCT
>NW_018168099.1:0-207 GCF_001263595.1 Phalaenopsis equestris
AGCTCGTTTGGGGCTGAGTTTTTGTCGCGGTGCGTCCCCCTCTTGGGAATCCACCTTGTTCTGGGTTGAGTTTTTGCCACGGCGCTGCCACAATTAAGCAAAACGTGGGCCAGTGGTTTGACCCCGCAACCCGCGTTTCTCCTTCTATAAGTTACACGCTTGTTCCTTTGATGACGATGACACTTACGCGTGTTATGATCCCCGCCT
>NW_018168100.1:0-207 GCF_001263595.1 Phalaenopsis equestris
CTAGAATGCTAGATATCATCGGTGGCTTCTTTATCAATCTTATTTGGAACCGTTCGTAATAGTTGGTGGGTTTAATCATGGGTAGTACTCCCTCACAATTTTTCTCTTAAAAAAAATAACAACTCTCACTACCTTTATACCAAGTTAATCTCATCATCTTGATCAATTTTTATACTTAAATTATGTAATTAAATTGAAGGTTTTTAA
>NW_018168101.1:0-207 GCF_001263595.1 Phalaenopsis equestris
AGTTTTTATACTCAATTCTCCTGTCAAATTCCCCCTACATGATAAAGAATCTGTTTTTATATAGATTGGAGTCTCAATCCACTTCTCAACTTCCCCCTACAAGATAATGAATATGTTTTTATATAGATTTGAGTCTCAATTCACTTCTCAAATCCTCCCTACTAGAGAAAGAATCAGTTTTTATATAGATTTGAGTCAGACATATAT
>NW_018168102.1:0-207 GCF_001263595.1 Phalaenopsis equestris
CTCTCAATGGAAACCCAAATAAACTTCAAGAATAAGCCCAGAAAGATTTTGGCAACACCTCCCCCTCTCTAAAAATTTTGGCCCTCCTCTTCCTTCAAGCTTTACCCAAGAGAAGGCAAAATTTTCACAATGCCTCAAATACACACACACAGAATGAATAAACGAGACAAAGAAATGGCAGCACCTCCCCCACTCAAAGTAAAATTC
>NW_018168103.1:0-207 GCF_001263595.1 Phalaenopsis equestris
TATACATTCCTCAAAACATTATTAAGTAATTTGTTCATTTATAAATTCCATTATAGCAAACCTGACATCTGGGTCCCCACAAAACCGTTGTGTTTTGTCAAAGCACGCTTTTGCTGGCCATTAATCAAACATGATATCACATGTATCATTAACCAATGTGTTCTCCAATTAATCAAGGCCACCAAAAAATATGCAAGTTTGTATATT
>NW_018168104.1:0-207 GCF_001263595.1 Phalaenopsis equestris
AATTGGCAGACAAATGGTCCTGAATTTTATGAAAAATTTTTCATTAGAGAATGACTTTAAGATTTCTGTTTTATTGGATAGTTTTTCTGATTGTATATTAAATATATAAATTAATTTTCACATTTTTTTTATTTTATAAAAATCACATTTTTGTGACACTAATGTAAAATATTCATTAATTATACTTGGATAATCAAATCATAGTAT
>NW_018168105.1:0-207 GCF_001263595.1 Phalaenopsis equestris
CTTGGTTGTCTTTAACCCACATAATACCAAACTCACGTGTCACATATGCATATCATAAAAAAAAAATCATACAGAAGAACCTCAAAAACCGCAAAATCGAAATGAAGGGAGGAAATTAATTGCCTTCATTAGGATTTCACATGTGATACCAACCCACAATAGAGCCACCGCAAGGTCCACAACCCATAGAACTGATCACAACCCACA
>NW_018168106.1:0-207 GCF_001263595.1 Phalaenopsis equestris
ACCACCAAGTCCACCAAAACTCCAAATTGATTTCTTTAAAATCTTTACAAGAGCTCAAGGAGACTCCCTAATTGAAACTCCTCTTTCCCGAGCATCCTAGCATAGTCCTAGACCAAAATTGATCTACCCTTCGATTGAAGTCATACTTAGGCCCAACACCAGAGAAAATCAACACTTGGAGGACATTCGTGGACTCAAGGCAAAGCT
>NW_018168107.1:0-207 GCF_001263595.1 Phalaenopsis equestris
ACTATTCATTACTTTTTATTTCTCTCTCTTTCTTGCTTTTCTTTCGCTCTAACCCTCGATGTGTGATTCAGGGACAAATCAACAATCAATAATAAAAGATTATATATATGTATATATATATATATATATTGTAAATTAGATTTAGTTATTATTGAAAGCAGTGTAAAAAACAAACAAATATGTTAATTCTTATAAAATAATAAAATG
>NW_018168108.1:0-207 GCF_001263595.1 Phalaenopsis equestris
TTTTTTTGTTAAGCTTAATGCACGCAAAAATACTGTTTTAAGTGAATTTTTAACCTAAGTTTCTTGTTATGTTATGAAGATCTGTCATATAAATTTTCATATATTTCACTTATTTTTTGGTCTTTAGATTGATGTCAAAGCTTTGCCTAATTTTAACGAGAACTAGTAATTAACAACAAATAGTTATTGTAATACCAAATTTCAGTT
>NW_018168109.1:0-207 GCF_001263595.1 Phalaenopsis equestris
AATGCAAAACTGCATCACGACTTCATTCACAACGCGTGTCACGTGTACGGTCTGACCGCACTGAAGATAAAAAACTAAATATTTTAATATATATAAACGGAATCAGACCGTACACGTGGCGCATTGTGATTGACGTCCTGTTATAATTTTATATCAGGACTTCTAATGTAATTCTTTTTCCACTCTTAAAAACACAAAAAAAAAAAA
>NW_018168110.1:0-207 GCF_001263595.1 Phalaenopsis equestris
TTATTTTTTGAAATTAATAGAAAATCAAAATTTTTAAACTTGATTACTGAATACTTTTATGCTTTAGTTATAACCTTAGTTATTGAAAATTTTCTAAAAGTTTCACTGTCACTTTTTTAGGACAAAAACTATAGGAAACCTTAAGTGAAATTCACTATCATAAGTTATAATGTTTCTACATAGTAAAAGAGTTACTTGAGGACAAGT
>NW_018168111.1:0-207 GCF_001263595.1 Phalaenopsis equestris
GTACCCACACTTTCTTCTTTGACACTGATGCTTTGAAATGGGGTGTCTCGATAATGACATTGATGTGTCAAAAAGAAGTGTGCTCCTTGACGTGTGGACCTAATAAGATAGTAAAAGATCTTTTTCCTTTAATCTTTTATAGAGATTCTTCACAAGAAATGACAGGCAGAACTCTCAGACGCAGGTGAGACTTAGCCGGTCTACACT
>NW_018168112.1:0-207 GCF_001263595.1 Phalaenopsis equestris
AATAACAATTACCGCTCAAAATTGACTAATTTCATTTTTAACTTGAATATTTTTATAGTCGACAATTGTTAAGCTCAAAATCGGAAAGTTAACAACCTAATGAGGTTGTTAGGGCTATCAAAGATCGATAATCGATGAACATTTATCGATATTTCATTTTTAATCTTGCTTGTCACCATAGCTACACCAACTCATTCACAAGTATAT
>NW_018168113.1:0-207 GCF_001263595.1 Phalaenopsis equestris
AATGATTCCTCAAAAATGAAAATAACTTGAGTTGGGTCGATTATTTCTTTGGGAGACGGTTTTGCATAATTTTGACTTAGGTTTTAAGATTTTGATATGTTAAGTCTAGAGTAATTATGACTTATGAAGGCCACTAGAAGAAAATGCAACCATTATGGTGATTGATAGCTAAAGAATTGAGATATGGAACTACATTATTTTTAAAAA
>NW_018168114.1:0-207 GCF_001263595.1 Phalaenopsis equestris
GTATAATATATATTATTAATTATTAAATTAATGTAGTATTGCATGGCATTTGTGAAGGTGTAACATATTTTAAGGTAGTTTATAATTTCATTACGTTCACGATCATTTAGGGCTTGTTTGGGGCAGCTTATAAGTGCGGGCGGCGTCTTGAAAATGCCTCAACGTCGTTAATCGCGTTTAAACAACTTATGAAAATACGACGTTTTT
>NW_018168115.1:0-207 GCF_001263595.1 Phalaenopsis equestris
TTTTAGAAGCTCTCTTTTCTATAGCACTTATCAAAGTTATCCCAAGTACTCTCCCCTTACAACCCTAAAAACTGAAACTGAAGTCCAAATTTTTTTTCAAAATGAGGAAAATAGTTGAAATGAGGAGAAGGTCAGGCTTCAATTAGTCTCCAAGCTTTTCTTCCTTCAGAGATCTCTCTTCTCTTTCAGAAGCTCTCTTTTCTATAG
>NW_018168116.1:0-207 GCF_001263595.1 Phalaenopsis equestris
CCTAACTTCTATTGACCCAAATCAACTAAATCACTGGGTCAAACTGACCTAACTCGTGTTAACCCATTTCAAATAAATCATTGGGTCAACCCGACGTAACTCAGGTTACCCAGTCATTGGGTCAGCCCAAATCAACTAAATCTCTGGGTCAACTCAATCTAACTCGGTTAAACCCCAATCAATTATATAATCGAGTCAACCCGACAT
>NW_018168117.1:0-207 GCF_001263595.1 Phalaenopsis equestris
CTGAATCACAAATATCCTCCTAATTTAGTTATGATCCATAGCTAGTCCTATATACACATTTAGAGGCAACAAACAAAATTGAATCATTGTTCAAATATAAGAAACTAAGCAGCCCATACAGCCACATTAAAACAAATTGGTTTAACTGATAATGAGATAGTAACTTTGCAATTAACAAAATCAAAATTTACTACATGTGATAGAGCA
>NW_018168118.1:0-207 GCF_001263595.1 Phalaenopsis equestris
TGATTAGGAGCATGATGAGTAATTCTTCGTTACCCTCATCATTGTGGATGCATATTTTAAAGACCGCTACATATTTGTTAATCAAGATTCCTAGTAAGGCAGTTCCAAAGACTAATTTTGAACTGTGGACAGGAAGGAACATTAGATTAAGGCACTTGCGTGTTTGGGGTAACCCAGCGGAAATAATGTTATATAATCCACATGAAA
>NW_018168119.1:0-207 GCF_001263595.1 Phalaenopsis equestris
TTTAAGAGATAAAATAAGTAATGAATATTAAAGGAAAAGATGGAGTGTCTTCAATGGAAGATAAGATGGTTGAAAATAGAGATAAGTTGTTTGGGCACATGTTGGAGGAGTTGATAAAATTAGTTCCCGAGGATGATGAAAATCGGTAGACCTAAATTAACATGCATAGAAGTTCAAATTGATTTGCGAGGAATGTATTTTACCACC
>NW_018168120.1:0-207 GCF_001263595.1 Phalaenopsis equestris
AGCCAGTTAACGTTGAAGGTTTAGGGTCCATTTGACAAAGCTTTCTGTCTATTTTGCCTTTCAGACTGCAATCGTATGTTTGTTTAGGAAACTACTATCTCTCTGATTTCTAGAAATTTCTGTGGTATAAATAATTTTTTTCAACCTAACCTGTTAAAGTGCGTTCACTACAAGAAAACTGTGGTCTAATTTTTTGCAATTAAAATA
>NW_018168121.1:0-207 GCF_001263595.1 Phalaenopsis equestris
CTTTTCCCACTTGCAAGCAACGATTCATATCAATCCAGTTTTCTGGGAGCTCACTACTAAAATGAGCTGGGTCTACTTGTCACGTATGTACTGTTAGATCCTTTCAAAGTAACAAATATTGGCTCAACCTAATTTGAAGCAAGGGTAGCTTGACTCTCCCCGAATGATGGCGACTATAACAATGAGCTATCAAACAAGATGTCCTGA
>NW_018168122.1:0-207 GCF_001263595.1 Phalaenopsis equestris
CTTTTCCCACTTGCAAGCAACGATTCATATCAATCTAGTTTTCTGGGAGCTCACTACTAAAATGAGTTGGGTCTACTTGTCACGTATGTACTGTTAGATACTTTCAAAGTAACAAATATTGGCTCAACCTGATTTGAAGCGAGGGTAGCTTGACTCTCCCCGAATGATGGCAACTATAACAATGAGCTATCAAACAAGATGTCCTGA
>NW_018168123.1:0-207 GCF_001263595.1 Phalaenopsis equestris
ACAAACAACACAAAACTCTTATTTTTATATGAAATTGACGTTATTACAAACTAACAATTTTCAAACTAACACACAACAAATTCTGTGTTCTAAAGCAAACCAATGTCCTTACACTGAAATCTAAAGATCAAACTGTAAAATAATAAACATAGACAGTGCAACAATTGAGAGCAAAGGTAATCTAACATAACAAATTAAAACAAACAA
>NW_018168124.1:0-207 GCF_001263595.1 Phalaenopsis equestris
CACATTTAAAATATGTCTTTTTATGAGATTTATCTACATTAATTGTTATCGTATCCTCAGAATTAACTGAAATACAAGAACAAAAATTTTTGCAAACTTTAAGAAGATATAAGAAAGTGTTTAGAAGGATGTTAGCTGATATCAAAGAAATCAGTCATTCGATTTGTAAGCGCAGAATTTTATTGGAAGAACATTATGAACCAAAAG
>NW_018168125.1:0-207 GCF_001263595.1 Phalaenopsis equestris
GTTGTAGTTCACTAAAGAAGCCATAGTTTTATGAGGCTATAATTGTCCTAGTATGTAATTAAAGCAGTTGGTGGTGGTCGGAAATAGCTGGTGGTCGACAATTATCTTTAGTGGTCGAATGACGACCTTTAGTGGCCGATAGAAAACTTTAGTGATCGGCTATGATTCTAAGGGACATGCAATAAGTGTTGGAACTACAAGAGTTAC
>NW_018168126.1:0-207 GCF_001263595.1 Phalaenopsis equestris
GTTGTAGTTCACTAAAGAAGCCATAGTTTTATGAGCTATAATTTTCCTAGTATGGTAATTAAAGCAGTTGGTGGTGGTCGGAAATAGCTAGTGGTCGACAACGATCTTTAGTGGTCGAATGACGACCTTTAGTGGCCGGTAGCAAACTTTAGTGATCGGCTATGATTCCAGTGGACATGCAATAAGTGTTGGAACTACAAGAGTTAC
>NW_018168127.1:0-207 GCF_001263595.1 Phalaenopsis equestris
ACAATATTATTGATTATAAAAAGATATTTTATCATATTATGGTTGTATGATATACCGTCCTGATGCACCACGTGTACAATTCGGCCCCATTCTGTATTGAATTTTTTAGTTTATCTTACTAAGGGGGCCAAAATTGTATACCTGACAGACGTGATTGAAGTCCTTGCATCAATACTCCTGAAGTAATATTTTCTCCATCAAATGACA
>NW_018168128.1:0-207 GCF_001263595.1 Phalaenopsis equestris
AACATGACGCCCGTCCTTCAAAATAGTGCTTTTCATTTTAGAAGCATGTGTTATCACATGCACACCATCATCAGAAATGAAGGCTCGTTTTCCAAGAATGCTGTTTGCTACTGAACTCTTGCCATTACCCAATTTCCCCACAACAGCAAGAAAAACGTCATTAAAAAAAATGGGAGCTCCCTCCCAATTCTCCGGTAGATTAATCAA
>NW_018168129.1:0-207 GCF_001263595.1 Phalaenopsis equestris
TTAAATTATTTATGAATTTCTTAAATGCAGGTTCTTTATAATGATTCAATATTTATAAATTAGGAGGATTATATTTTTAGTAAATAAAAGATAGATTTATTAGTTTGGTATTCTTATTAATCCTAAAAGTTAGGTGTAGATGAAAATCTTTTTTAACTTTAAGATTAATTTTCACTTTAGTATAGTTCTACTTTCATTCATAATAGA
>NW_018168130.1:0-207 GCF_001263595.1 Phalaenopsis equestris
ATCCATGAAGTTAAGGCTTCCTCAATCTCCATGGTCCTCAGCATGACTTCTTCAATCCCCTAAAACGATTGCAGAATTCCACTAGAATACTTCTATTCTCTAAAAATTTTATGGTTAACTCTTCACTTCCACCATGCAATGGTTATGGGTCACGGTTTCATGAAATATTTTAATTTCTTATTTGGTCAGACTAGGAGTACATGAAGG
>NW_018168131.1:0-207 GCF_001263595.1 Phalaenopsis equestris
GCAATTGGATTACACAAGATCAGTTTGTTAGATGCAATTGGCGTTCCAAGGTTACCCAAATTTCTATTGTGGTCTGAAATTAAGGATTTGCGGAAGAACCGTTAGTAAGTTTTTGGAAGACAGAGATGTCAAAATATTTTGGTCAATAAGATTTCATAGTTTGAATTGGGGATTCATTGTGCATGTTGACACATTGTCGCTGAATCG
>NW_018168132.1:0-207 GCF_001263595.1 Phalaenopsis equestris
TTGTATTTTACTTGCTTTTATAAAGCATATATCTATTCATTTATGTAACATAATGATTAACATCTCAAATGTCTAAGTAGGGTCAAGCTTGGAATTTTTGGTAGGTAAGTCGAGGCAGTAAGTTTATGTACTTTGTTATCTCAATTAGTAAGATTCTATAACTTTTCTTTTTACGGCTATTTCTCTTCCTAAGTATGCTAATTTTTT
>NW_018168133.1:0-207 GCF_001263595.1 Phalaenopsis equestris
TGCGGCCAGCCCGTGGGCTCCATTTTAGGATAAGCAGTTTATCCTGAAACGCTCAAGCTGCCCCAAATGGACCCTAAATTAAAGAAGTAGTCGCCACAATTGGCTCACCTATGCAATTTTTGTGCACTTAGCTTTCATCGGAATTAATTATTATATGAATAAATATTTAATGAAAAATACATATATAATTTTAATATTTTTTTAATA
>NW_018168134.1:0-207 GCF_001263595.1 Phalaenopsis equestris
TTCAGGAAAAGCTTCCTGAAAAACTTAAAGATCCTAAAAATTTTACAATTTCTTGTGATATTGGCGAACGATTATATGGAAAAGGTTTATGTGATTTAGGACTCGATATTAATCTTATGTCGTTATCAATTATCAGAATGTTGAGCTTAGAAAATATTTCACCTACAACTGTAACTCCTTAGTTAGCTAATCGTTTGATTACCTATG
>NW_018168135.1:0-207 GCF_001263595.1 Phalaenopsis equestris
TCACAACTCGTCATTCAACAAGTTGCTGGACAGTACAAAATTTTGAAGCCATGATTAGCAGAATATCATCACTACACAATGAAGCCATTGGAGCACATTCCTAGTGTGACTCTCTATCAGATTCCTCGGGGAGATAACGCCCATGACGATGCTTTAGTAAAAATCACTAAGAAGCTGGCATGTCCACCAGAGGATTCTATTGATATT
>NW_018168136.1:0-207 GCF_001263595.1 Phalaenopsis equestris
ACTAATTTAATATCTATAATCATAATGCTCATTTCTATCTAAATAGATCCTAAACCATTTGAAACAAACTTTAAAATGTACACTAATTATGGATACAAATTATGTGCGCTGATATTATTTTGATGGTACTATTTCAAAGTTTCAATATTTTTTATAAGCATGCCCTTAGTGGTGATTCTATTAAGAACAGATAGTCTTCTCTTCATT
>NW_018168137.1:0-207 GCF_001263595.1 Phalaenopsis equestris
TTGTCCTTAAGTAACATTACAACTTTAAAAATATGTTGATATATGCTAGTGGGTTTCTTTAATATGACCTAACATTCTGTTCTAGAAATTTTATAGTCCAACTTAGAATAATTTTCAGCAAATTCGATGATATCTAAGGTATCAAAATATTAGTATTGAATTTAAGAATCCAGATTTTCTATTTAATTCATAAATAATTAAAATTTT
>NW_018168138.1:0-207 GCF_001263595.1 Phalaenopsis equestris
AATTGCCTACAAATTAGTGTTACCTATGGATATGTCAGATATACACAAATGTGTTTCACATTTCAATGTTAAAGCAATTGATTTTAAATTCAGAGCAACAAATTTCACATGAAGATATTGTAGTATAGAAAAATATAATTTATATTGAAGGGCCTAAAAAGATTTTAGCAACTAATGTTAAGAAGCTCAAAAACATACAAATTCCTT
>NW_018168139.1:0-207 GCF_001263595.1 Phalaenopsis equestris
GGATCGAAGAGATCCGACAAGTACGGGTGTTCCAATGCCTCCACGACGCTTATTCTCCGCGTGGGATCGAAAATCAGGAGTTTGCTCAAGAGATCGAGTGCCAGTGGATTTGCGGTGGGGTAACGAGAAGCTAGAGGGATTCTGGGAGAGTATGGCAGAGAATTAATGAATCGGCGAGCTCTAGGGTTGTCGATGAACTCGATATCA
>NW_018168140.1:0-207 GCF_001263595.1 Phalaenopsis equestris
TTCAATGTTTATAAAACAATTTAGTTAGAACCATACTATACAACTAGTACTCATGTGCATTATGTTCAAATGAGTTATTATAGTTCAAGTGATATATGATTATTTATAAATTTCATGAAATAAAATAGTTATCAAATTTTTTTATTTTTTTATCAATGGTAATAAATTAGAGTATGTTGAAATAGTAATTATTTTAATTGAAAGGGG
>NW_018168141.1:0-207 GCF_001263595.1 Phalaenopsis equestris
TTTGTGCCTCCAAGACACTTATGCTTGTGCTCTCACTACTCAGGGCATTCTCAATCTGCATATGCTTATTATTTATTGATTCTTTGAAAGCTATAAGTCTTCGCTGAATAGACTTAATCAATTTATAATTTTCAATGTTTGAGGGAATATGTACATTGATATGAGTGACTTCATTTGTGGCCACTGACATAGATTCCAAAAGTGAAA
>NW_018168142.1:0-207 GCF_001263595.1 Phalaenopsis equestris
TTTTTTTTTATTTTTTTAACCAAATATTGGTAATTTATTATTATATAACATATACTCTAGCAATATCCATTATTTTAAATATTTTATTCTTAAATAAAACACTAAGGAGCAAGACTATGACTTGAGATGTATTATAATTTTGAAAGTTTTAAAAGAATGCTCAAGATTTGTATGAAAAATATATTATAATTTTGAAGTAACACGGCT
>NW_018168143.1:0-207 GCF_001263595.1 Phalaenopsis equestris
AAAAAAAAAAACTATAATTCTATCCAGATATAAATAATATAATGAAATAAAATCAAACTATTAAAATGTATGGTTGAATTATAATGAACAACATGAAAGTATCATAGCATTTAAAATAAAAACATAACAGTTTATGCTTAGAAAACTCACCTGAAAAAAGACTATATTTCTATTAGATACTATTAATATAATGAAAGAAATAAAAAA
>NW_018168144.1:0-207 GCF_001263595.1 Phalaenopsis equestris
ACCAGCTTCATTAATCCATCCATATCTGAAGGGAATATGTCGAGGGGCTCGGCATGAGGACCGACCGGTCCTCAAAGCCTCCCTCTTCCTTCCTTTCCTTTCTCTCCCCTTCTTTTTTTTTTTTTTTTGCTTCGTCTTTCTTTCCTTTCTTACCATCCTAGGCTCTTTATAATTTTAATACATTCTCCTTCTAGTTTTAAATCAAAA
>NW_018168145.1:0-207 GCF_001263595.1 Phalaenopsis equestris
AATTGGCGAGGCTGGTCTTTTTAAATTCTTTACTTGGTTCTCAGGCTAACCTCCTATGGTAGGATCTAAGTTTATGGGTCTTCCCACCTACAGTCTTCTTTTAACTCTCTTCAACTTTATAGTTTTATAGCATGTACTTGCTCAGTCCCTTTGTCTTTGTGATTCACTTTAATATTACTTGGTAGTGTACCTGAGGGTCTATTATTT
>NW_018168146.1:0-207 GCF_001263595.1 Phalaenopsis equestris
TTGTCATGCATAGGTGAAGTTGTTTGTATGTAAAGATTAGAGTTTAGATGTTTAATATGTGCTACAAAGGAGTTGAGTGGTATTTATGTAAATATTATTATTATTATTATGAATGATTGCATTTTGCCCCCAATAATTTTACACTAATAGACAATTTGTATATGATTTGACAGATACCCATGCAGTTTTCATCACTATTTTGTCATT
>NW_018168147.1:0-207 GCF_001263595.1 Phalaenopsis equestris
AAAGCCACCACCATGATTAGTTGCGATGAATTGTTCCAAATTATTATGTAATCCAAAAGATTACTAATTATCTTGAGTTATCCTCACAATCCCTCCCTAATTTTAGTGGTAATCATAATTAGACTACACATTTTCTATATTTAAAATCTGCCTTACGAAGACAAATTTAATTAGCATATTATTGATGTCATGCACATAAAAATTTTC
>NW_018168148.1:0-207 GCF_001263595.1 Phalaenopsis equestris
ATGTAAATTCCTCTTATATATTCAATTTTACAAACATACACTACTATCACAAGTATTTCCGAGGTACCTTAAACAATCTCAAATAACTATTATTATTTTTTTCCTAAAAAAATTAGTTTTAATATTTTTCCCTAAAAATGACGAGGCATTTGTTTGGAAAATCTTGATTCCGGCTGAAATAATCGCAGCGTGATGAGAGTTAGAGAA
>NW_018168149.1:0-207 GCF_001263595.1 Phalaenopsis equestris
AAAAAAGCAAAAAAATGCTCTGGCGGCAAATGACGCCATAAATAGCGTCGAACGACATCAATACACTTGTATGGAGCACGATTTGTGTTGAATGGCCCTCGTCGGCACCAAAATGACGCCGAGATGGTTATTTCTCAAATTGTATTGAATTTGAACGAATTTTAAAGGGGTGTTTAAGGGAACTCTTGAATTTTCGGCCACACATTA
>NW_018168150.1:0-207 GCF_001263595.1 Phalaenopsis equestris
GGACTTTAAAAACACCTCCTGACAGTTATTATGGAACAAAATCCCGCCAAAGTAAGCCAAAGGTAGTCTAAACCATCAAACCGCTCTCGGCGGCATCGGCGCTCTCGATTGGCTCTACAGGTCCTAAAGTCTGTTTTACTGGGCGGCGTTGATGCCCATTTTGGCGTTGTCGGCTCCAGCGGCCAAAATTTTGCGACTTTCATTTTT
>NW_018168151.1:0-207 GCF_001263595.1 Phalaenopsis equestris
TAGAGGCAGCCCCTATCCTAACCCTCGTGCTATCATTGTTCGTGATGGCGTTCTCTTTTTCTTTGACTTTGATGACGATGGCTCTAGCGGTAAAAGCTTCATTTCAGGCCTGGTGGGCTGAAGACTCTGAGCGGTAGTTTGTTTTGAAGCGTTCTGGATTTTATTTAACATTTTCTTTGATGATTCGCTCCAAACTGTATCCCATCC
>NW_018168152.1:0-207 GCF_001263595.1 Phalaenopsis equestris
AATGAGAATCTTTAACTCTTACATGCAATTCAAAAACCAATTATTGTGCAACTATAATTAAGTTTTTTCCCCAAGGATCAACCAAAAACCAAGAATGCCCCTCTCAATAATGACTGCATGGGATGCTCTCACTGTTACGTCAGAACTCCAACTCTACTATGATAGGTCACATGACCACTTGATACTGTAAATTTCATGAATCCATCC
>NW_018168153.1:0-207 GCF_001263595.1 Phalaenopsis equestris
AACAGCAATCAGAATGTTGTTGCGGGCAGATGCAGTGAGCTACGGAGATCGGGAACAATGTGGGGAGGATGTGAAAGGGGATCAGAAAGATAATCACGACCTTGGGAGAGAAATAAAGTCGGGGCATCACCCAAGCCCTCAAATATAACCCTTGAAAGAGCGAAGGCTGTCCTAAACAAACTCACACAAAAAACTAACCCTAAGCAC
>NW_018168154.1:0-207 GCF_001263595.1 Phalaenopsis equestris
ATCATGTTGATCCTTCTCAAGCTGTTTGGATTGCTGGAGGGCGAACTCCTAATATGGTGACTCTCATTGATATAGTTACATAGAATGGTACTCAAATATTATAAGCAAGTATTATAACTCATGTCACAAACAATTCAGGCTATGTAACAACCAGTGTAACTAGAACTATAAGAAACTCAACTTATATTTCAACTTTTAAAACTCAAG
>NW_018168155.1:0-207 GCF_001263595.1 Phalaenopsis equestris
CATATCTAACACCTAAATTTTATATTTTATATTTATATCACCCAAATATTTCATATAACATAAAAAAATGCCGTCATTTTAACTTTTAAAAAGCTAAATATACTTTTTCATGCACAGTAAGATAAAATGCATGTGAAAATTGAAGTTTAGATGTTAGGAAAAAAAAGGTATAGATGTAATATATGTAAATACCTAAGAATTGAGAGA
>NW_018168156.1:0-207 GCF_001263595.1 Phalaenopsis equestris
AAAAAAAAAGAAAAAATTTCTTAAAACATTTTTGTCTTTGTTTTGTGTGTTTGTGTGAAACCTACTAGTTGAGACTTTAGTTAGTGAATGCATAATTCATTATCTAAAGGACTTGAACCCTATGACTCAGAACTAGAGAGAACTATTAGGAGGATTAGAAAATAGAAAAGATTTCACAAACTTGTAGAAGAAATGATGAACAATCAA
>NW_018168157.1:0-207 GCF_001263595.1 Phalaenopsis equestris
TATATATATATACTTAAAAGAATCCAATAATATATATACAAATTTTCTATTAAAATATACGCCTAGCTTCTGCCAAAATTATATGAAAAATCCTAAAATAGGAAGCCCAAAGATGGATTCCATGGAATCACATTACTTGAGAATTTTTTCTCTGAAAAATAGGAATACCGAACACATACAATATATTAGGAAGAAGATGTTTCCTAA
>NW_018168158.1:0-207 GCF_001263595.1 Phalaenopsis equestris
AATATGAATATGCTTTAAAAATAATTTAAAATCACCCTTTCTTCATGAAATGGGTAGCCTTGAACCCTGCAAAATTTCAGTATATACTCACTTCTTATTTCTTTCTTCTAGAGCAAAATCCTAAGGGGAGTAGTCAAAATTTTTGTTCCAAGTGTTCTACATATTTACAATGTCGTATTTCTTAGTTTGGAAGCTTCTATGCACTCA
>NW_018168159.1:0-207 GCF_001263595.1 Phalaenopsis equestris
AATATGAATATGCTTTAAAAATAATTTAAAATCACTCTTTATTCATGAAATGGGTAGCCTTGAACCTTGCAAAATTTCAGTATATAGTCTCTTCTTATTTCTTTCTTCTAGAGAAAAATCCTAAGGAGAGTAGTCAAATTTTTTGTTCCAAGTGTTCTACATATTTACAAGATCGTATTTCTTAGTTTGGAAGCTTCTATGCACTCA
>NW_018168160.1:0-207 GCF_001263595.1 Phalaenopsis equestris
AGCATTTCATTGAAGGTGGAGAGTCTGTAAGACGATGATCGAAGGAAGGATGAGAATTTCTGCATTTGCATTTCTTCTTTGTGCTTTCTAATGGCAGCAACAAAACTTGCAGTAATGCGTATCATAGTACTGAGCGAAGTTAGTTATAAGAAGAAGAGTAACAGATTGGGAGAGAGAAGCGGAGGAAATTCGGAGTGCCGTTTTTTG
>NW_018168161.1:0-207 GCF_001263595.1 Phalaenopsis equestris
AAAATAAAAAGGAACAAATTTAGAGCGAAAAGAGGCAAGTTAGACAAATCTACCTACTAGCGCTGATGGCACCCAATTCCAGAGAGTTCAAAACATTTGAAGCGATAGAGTGCTGACGGTGCCCGATGTTGGTTTGAGTCTGAATTCAATGTATTTGGACAAATTTTGGAGTGTTACTTGAGGAATATGTTGAGAAATTTGTTCTAA
>NW_018168162.1:0-207 GCF_001263595.1 Phalaenopsis equestris
TTGTGTTCAATTCGTTCGATAAGTAAACGAGATGATCACAATAATTTTCTTTTAGTTTTATTTTTAAATGAACCAAACACAAATAGTCAAGTGTTCGATCATGTTGGAATTTTTATTGTTTGAAATATAAACTACTTTAAAGTAATCTTTTTTTAAATAAAGGGATGTTTTATTTGGGTAAATTGAGAATTAATAATTAAATTTATT
>NW_018168163.1:0-207 GCF_001263595.1 Phalaenopsis equestris
GTCATGAACATTTTTTTCCTATTTTCACCAAGGTATATTTACATAATCTAAAGTTTGATAAAAGTATTATAATAAAAAGATAATGTTTTCAACTAGCATGTATTCAAAGTTTAGAATTATACCTTCTGCAGAAAAGCACATTTTCGAACATCTTCAATGGATTTGGAGGTTTTGACAGATTGTTCATTCCATATGATCTTCAAAAAA
>NW_018168164.1:0-207 GCF_001263595.1 Phalaenopsis equestris
GTTTCTAAGCCTCTCTTCATGGGCTCTTGGTTTTAAAAGTTTGAAGCATATTTCTAAAATCAGTATGTGTATGCTTTGGATTAAATTTCGTGCTAATACTTCGTTATGCACTACTTTCCTCCATCATAAATATTGTAATATTTCTATCCCTTATGCTATTCAGTGGAAAGCAGGGGGCTCCAAGATTTGGAAAGCCATTATTCAAGC
>NW_018168165.1:0-207 GCF_001263595.1 Phalaenopsis equestris
GTAAGTGCTAACCCAAGGGTAGGAATTTGAAGTTTAGGTATTAATTTCAAAAGAGTGTCAAAAGTTAAGGACTGACCTCGAAAAGAAAGAAATCAAAAATTAAGGACTGATTCCAAAATGAGAATCGAAAGTTACAGATCAATCTCAAGAGGGAGTTGGAATTTAAGGACCAACCTCGAAGGAAGTGAATAAGAAGTTAGGGACTGA
>NW_018168166.1:0-207 GCF_001263595.1 Phalaenopsis equestris
CTTTCTAGAAAAACTCACTCTATATTCATTCTAATCAAGTGCCTATTTGAGGCAGTTGTAACTATTTGAAGAAGCAACCGTGAAACTACTGAAGAAGAAACTGTTGTTGAAAAATTGCGGAGGCTATTGCAAAAAAAAAAAATTGAAAAAATCTGACCACATCTTTCATATAGCCACAACAGGTAGATAAGTATGGTAGGAAGACAC
>NW_018168167.1:0-207 GCF_001263595.1 Phalaenopsis equestris
TGCTCCTATTTGACACAACACAATTTAAATACTTCAATAATAGTATTCTATACTTGGAAAAGATGTTTTATTTGTATTTCTCTAATATTACAAAAATCTAGGTAAATTGAATTAGTTGTTTACTTTATTTTCAATTTAAAAAAAAATACCAAAAAGATTCATTTTTCATTCTTACCATAATATCTATAGTTTGAGTAAGACTCTTTT
>NW_018168168.1:0-207 GCF_001263595.1 Phalaenopsis equestris
TTGCATTTTTAAGCATATATAAAGTCGCCGGTCAGTGTCCTCGAACAAAAACCAGATCATCAAATTCTTCAAGGAGGTTTGCATAAAATTCATGAACGAGTGAAATAACTGCAATGACAACAAAATAACATAAGGTTCCCACTGTCATTCCATGGTCAAATACTCGATAGTTCCATAGAATGAAGAAAACTGTGTTTTGCAATCAAT
>NW_018168169.1:0-207 GCF_001263595.1 Phalaenopsis equestris
TTTTATACATATTTTTGAGGATATTGCACTTTAATAGAAGATATTTGTATGTTGTTCTTTAATGTACAATTAAAAGGATGCAATATGTTAAAAGGTGTGAAAAAGATCAAATTTTGAGCAAAAATGAATGTGTGAAAATGAACTGTGGCGCCTAAGCACCCAGGACTAACGCTTAAGCGTCAGGCGACAGAAAAGCTCGCGCCTAAG
>NW_018168170.1:0-207 GCF_001263595.1 Phalaenopsis equestris
ATTAGTTGAAGATAGCTAGTGGGGGTAATTATTGACGGGTGATTGATACATATAAATTTGTGACAATTATATGGTTAAATTTCGTGTTTTAATTTAAAATTTAGATATTCACATTCAAAAGCATTTGAGAATTATAAATTAGATAATATTAAACATTCCAAATTCCTAAAAGAAATGTGCTCAACAAGATATAATAATTCTCAATGA
>NW_018168171.1:0-207 GCF_001263595.1 Phalaenopsis equestris
GCATATACTCATCATTATGGTCCATGTGTGCTTCTAAACTCTTCTCCTGATTCAGTAATGTCAAAATATCTCCTTGTTGCCATTACAGAATCTAGTGAAGAAGTACCAGAAGCGGAAGGTCTAGAGGTTGATGTAGAAGGGATATCATGACCTTCACTTCTAGATATAGAACCAATATGTTTTCCATAAATCTCCAAATTTGTTTTT
>NW_018168172.1:0-207 GCF_001263595.1 Phalaenopsis equestris
CTTAGACAAAATTTCATGATTTTTCAAATAATATTATGGTTATTATAATTATTTAAAGTCATTTTTAATGGTTGTTTAAAAAAAATTAGGTTTTAATCTTCAAAAATAATTATTTTTAAATTTTCATTAAACCTTCAAAAGTCCAAGAAACTCAAAGGAAACGATTTTATATTTTTATGATTTATATTTATTTTCTTCTAATTATAT
>NW_018168173.1:0-207 GCF_001263595.1 Phalaenopsis equestris
AAACCACATGAGAGGTCGAAGGAGATCATTCATGGCTTTGGTTCGCGCCTTGCTCGAGTGGAGGAGGCAATGAATGACATGGAGGCCCATATAGAGGATCTTGGCTAAAAGGCGGATGGACTCGAGGAGGACATCACCATCCATTTAACGATCAAAGGTATTATGCTCCAACTGGAGGAATCCTTAAGACCAAATGACAAAGAAGCG
>NW_018168174.1:0-207 GCF_001263595.1 Phalaenopsis equestris
CCTTGACTGTTTAAATGGGGTCATTCTACTCCCAGGGTTTGCCATAAGCTATTAGTAGTATATATTGCTGCAGATTCACTGGTACCGTAATTGATACCAGTTTGGTTGTCATGGAATTATTTGGACAGTTTTGGTTCTCTTAGCTATTAGGATATTGATTTTATCGGTGTTTGGGGATCGCAATGTATATTATGGTTAATACCCTTT
>NW_018168175.1:0-207 GCF_001263595.1 Phalaenopsis equestris
ATTTTATTACATCATTAACACGAACAATATCAAGACATCTTACTAGGCCAAGCCTTATGATTTTATTTTTTTTTATGTTTTATAAAAAATCATCTAATATTAGATTAAAATTCATTTTATTTTGATATTTTTATTATACATAAGCCTTTTATAATGAATATAATCAAAATAATCATTCCATTCACATGCCTTCACCCACAAAATATA
>NW_018168176.1:0-207 GCF_001263595.1 Phalaenopsis equestris
ATTTTATTACATCATTAACACGAACAATATCAAGATATCTTACTAGGCCAAGCCTTATGATTTTATTTTTTCTATGTTTTATAAAAAAATCATCTAATATATGATTAAAAGTAATTTTATTTTAATATTTTTATTATACATGAGCCTTTTATAATGAATATAATCAAAATATTCATTCCATTCACATGCCTTCACCCACAAAATATA
>NW_018168177.1:0-207 GCF_001263595.1 Phalaenopsis equestris
AGTTTATTGTCAAACTAAGTGTGTCAACAAGACCAGTCCAAAGAGCATAAGATTCCACAATTGTCATATCATTAAGGCACTCAAAAATCTATCAAATATCATCTGATCGAGAGAGTCTCTCCTAGCAGTTCGATCAAAGTGGTTCATATTCATTCATTAAATTCAACAAGGGCTCTATAAATAGAGTCATGCCCCTCTCTTGAAAGG
>NW_018168178.1:0-207 GCF_001263595.1 Phalaenopsis equestris
TAACAAACCACTTCAAACCATTCAAATTGACCAAACACCCCAATTTCCTCAAAATTTCCAAAATACCCCTAATTTCCTCAAAATTACCAAAATGCTCCCTCAGTTCCTAATTCCTAATTTCTGTCAATTCCTAAACCACACTTAAACCTTTTTTCATAACCCCCTGAATTAATAATTAAGTAATCAAATCATAAGAGTTGACCCTCT
>NW_018168179.1:0-207 GCF_001263595.1 Phalaenopsis equestris
TAAAGGAATGATTTTTGACAAGCATTGCATGCAACGAGACAGAGTATTGAAATCATAAGTGGTGTTATCTGATCGGTTTGATCTGTTAGGACAAATTTTCGGCCTACTTTCTATTTCTCTTCATGAAATAAGCCTTCATGACAAATCATCACCATTTTAAAAATAAATTAAAAAATTCTATTTATTTTAACATGGCATTTCTATTTA
>NW_018168180.1:0-207 GCF_001263595.1 Phalaenopsis equestris
CCGTCGGGCCTTACGTCGCTCTTTGAAAGGTAGGCCAGTTGGCTAAGAAGCCCAGCATTAAAGCTGAAGTGTCTAACGACAAGATTTCATAAAAGGACCGACTGGAATGTCGTGCGATCCGAGAAACATTGGATCAAGTGGCTAAAATGCTGAAAATGTCAAAAGACAGGCGGTCCTCATAATAGAGCAGACTCTAAGGTCGTAGGG
>NW_018168181.1:0-207 GCF_001263595.1 Phalaenopsis equestris
AAGAAAAATAGTTGAGTTGCGCAGGTTGGGCGTTGACGGCGCCAGAGTACAGAGAGTGATGTGAAAATGGAGCCGACAGTACCCAAGATGGTTTGGAAGCGATGCTATGCTAATTTCTAGAATATTCAATGTATTTGGAAGCTTTTTAGAAGGTTGCTTGAGGCATCTCTTCAGAAATTTGTCCCTACACTATAATAGAGTGCTTTT
>NW_018168182.1:0-207 GCF_001263595.1 Phalaenopsis equestris
CTCATTCAATTAACTAAAAATAATAAAGTATTTGACACTTTAGTAAATCAATTCAAACTATTAATATAAGATAAATTATAAAAAAGAGCACAATCATAATAGTTCCCCTTATGAATTTACGAGGATTTATTGGATGTGGTAACCCATTATTGCTAATAAGAGTTCACCAGTCTAAAGAAGTTTAACATCTTCTTTAAATTAAGTAAA
>NW_018168183.1:0-207 GCF_001263595.1 Phalaenopsis equestris
TATCAGACTTACTAAAGAATATAAGAGGAACCCATGACCTTTCAATGCTTAATTCTAAATTCAATCTCTCAATAAGTTTGTCCTTAACCCTTTTTACCTCTAAGAGCTTCATTGTCATTATAACTAACATAAAATTGATTGTTCCATCCAGTTGAATAGCATGCATTAAAATCTTGATTATGGATTTTATGTTTTTGAATAATTCAA
>NW_018168184.1:0-207 GCF_001263595.1 Phalaenopsis equestris
TCCGATCTTCAGTGCTGCCATATCTCCTCTGATAGCTTTGCTCGGTGACGACATGTCCTTTGGCTAACTTGGCTCTGATACCAAATGTTTGTTCCAGTTTAATGGATCGCTAAAGGATAAATTGAAATAAAATAAGACTAGACTTTTGGGAATTCTCTTTATATTATTTTGAAAGAGGAAAGGATACAAGTTTGGAGTGTGTCTTAC
>NW_018168185.1:0-207 GCF_001263595.1 Phalaenopsis equestris
ATATATATACACACACACACACACACAAATTTATGATTTTGTACATCTGGCACCGTGCCTTTATATATATTGTTATTTATTTAACAACCAAAACCTTATAACCTATTAAAAATACCATTATTTTAACTTTCAAAAAAGTAAAATACACATTTTGATTTATGAATAAGACAACACACATGCAAAAATTGAAGTTTAGGTGTTAGATAC
>NW_018168186.1:0-207 GCF_001263595.1 Phalaenopsis equestris
TATATATATATATATATTTATAAGATTGATTTGATATAATTCTATGACTGAAAATATATTTTTAATATTTATTGTATCTATATATAAATTCATTTATTGAATTAATTAATCATTTTATATAGTATTACTGGGTAGGATCTTGATTGGATGTCATAAGTAATACTATAAATCAATTGATAATTGATTAAATGATTGTAATAAAGAACT
>NW_018168187.1:0-207 GCF_001263595.1 Phalaenopsis equestris
AGAGCTTTAATCTTTAGAAGTGTTATCATAGTCTGTTTAAAAGACTTTACACAAAATAATAATAATAATAAACTCTTGAAGAAAAAAAAGTTGTGCAACATTAAGTAAATAAGCATGCAACAAAAAAATTGAATAAATAATAATAATAAATGACGCATGTGATCAAGTTTCATTATACATACATATACATACATATACATACATATA
>NW_018168188.1:0-207 GCF_001263595.1 Phalaenopsis equestris
ATTTGTTGAGGAGCGCTTTCTATAATGGGCCAGGCCTAGGCTTTGTGCAACTCATTGTTAAGGCCTACTATGAAACACGTCAGCCAGTGTAAGATGGCCGAAATCTTTGTTTCTCCTCACGCAACGCCTGTCGTTGAAGTTCTTAAAGGCCAGGCGGTGGGGAAATCGCGTAAAAGAAATAGTACAGAAGGAGGGGGGAGGAAAAGA
>NW_018168189.1:0-207 GCF_001263595.1 Phalaenopsis equestris
CCAAATTAAGTGTGGTTTGTTCCTATAGACTCATCATGATTAAGAAAACATATTCATACGGTTAAGCAACCCTTAAATCAACTTTATGTACATGGAGAACCAAATGAAGGTCAGTTCAGGGTTAACTTTCAATACCTTGGTCCAAAATGGGAAGCCCCAATTGGATACTTGGGGAAGCTTTGTGGGGGTCCCAAGAGCCTAGGGATG
>NW_018168190.1:0-207 GCF_001263595.1 Phalaenopsis equestris
CAGCACCAATAACAAAAATAAACACCTTATTTTATTTGCTCTCACCAAATTAGATAACTGAAAAATGTATGCATTTAAGAACTCCTTCCCCAATTACTAACATTAAGAAAAGGAATTAGTAGGAGACGAGGATATGTGCTTTTGAAAAAACTTTCCATGTTACCCACTTCACAAAGCATTTGAAAAAAGTTGAGGGATATGAACTAA
>NW_018168191.1:0-207 GCF_001263595.1 Phalaenopsis equestris
GGTTGAGGAGTGATCTTCTATCTTTCCTCTCTTTTCCGTCTTTCATTACTACAAAGATTTACCCATGATATATAACCCACGAACGATGTAGAACCCACATTCTAAAATAATTCATTACATTATAGCACATTAAAAATAATTAAATGCATTTAAGTTACATCTTATCAAGTAACTCAAATATTTTTAAACAATATATTCAATTACTTT
>NW_018168192.1:0-207 GCF_001263595.1 Phalaenopsis equestris
AAGGAGTGGAAGAAATTTTCCTTCTCTTGAGAATACGCTCACCCTCAACAATTAAATAGTAGTGTTTGCCTCACTTAGTGATTTTCTTAAACTACAACCTCACTTGAACCAGATTATCATTCCCAACCAAACTACCTTTATCGGGGGTAGAAGCATTGTTGATAATGTACTACTAGCACAAGGAATGCTTCAGGATCTGGATAGAAG
>NW_018168193.1:0-207 GCF_001263595.1 Phalaenopsis equestris
GGAAAGCTTTATGTGATTTAAGGGCAAGCATTAACCTCATGCCTTTATCAATTTTTCGAAGGTTAAGCTTAGGAGAGATTTTTCACACTACTGTAACCCTTTAGATAGTTGATCGTTCGGCCACTTATCCAAAAGGGGTTATAGAAGATAATTAGTGAAGGTGGACGAATTTATCTTCTTTGTAGATTTTTTTGTATTAGATATAGG
>NW_018168194.1:0-207 GCF_001263595.1 Phalaenopsis equestris
TATGTATTTGATATTCATGTATAGAATTAGACCCAAATATGTATATGCGAAGTCCGACCGTCATTTTTATTTCCTTGGATATGTTGCCGACCCAACAACACTTGGTCTTTTATATATATTATTTGACTTGTTTCTGCCTTATTGCATGTATGAATACCTGAATATTTTTCCAGTTTATTTTTGTGATTTGTCTGAGAATTACGATGC
>NW_018168195.1:0-207 GCF_001263595.1 Phalaenopsis equestris
TATGTATTTGATATTCATGTATAGAATTAGACCCAGATATGTATATGCGGAGTCCGACCGCCATTTTTATTTCCTTGAATATGTTGCCGACCCAGCAACACTTGGCCTTTTATATATATTATTTGGCTTGTTTCTGCCTTATTGCATGTATGAATACCCGAATATTTTTTCTGTTTATTTTTGTGATTTGTCTGAGAATTACGATGC
>NW_018168196.1:0-207 GCF_001263595.1 Phalaenopsis equestris
TCTCCTAGAAAGATGTTTTAACAAATTTTTCTGGGCTGGGTAGAGAAAGAAACTATGTTGGGCCAGCTGACAAAAAATAACTAAACTAACTTTTGTTGGAGGATTGGATTTCAAGTAAAATCAACATTTTCAAAATATCAGTCTATGTAAACTATGGCTTAAATTAAGATAGCAGACTGCTCTTTGGTCACAGTTTATGTTGGCTAA
>NW_018168197.1:0-207 GCF_001263595.1 Phalaenopsis equestris
GGACCATGGCAAAACAATACCAATCAAAATCGAAATGGTCCAAACCCTATCGATAGTTTTCTGAGAATTCAATAAAGAACGAATCAAGATCCATGATACGACAACCAAAATCAGACTGAGGACGTACAGAATATCGCGATTGAGATCCAAAAACCTGTCCAGAAAAGAGAAAAGGAGAGGAGAGTGAGTCAAGCCTGGACTTTCAGG
>NW_018168198.1:0-207 GCF_001263595.1 Phalaenopsis equestris
TTTGTAGCTTTGATTCTCATGCATGTCACTTGTCAACCATTTACCTTAGTGATCTAAATAAGTTTTTATTTTCCAAAATTTGTCAAGCCAATAAAGAAATAGATTGACACAGGGGTTTTTCTCCAAAAGCTGAACCGGTTTGGCCAAAATCAGTTCAGTTGAGAGAGAGGGGCTGAACCGGCCCCCTCCTTCCTCTTTTCATTTGGT
>NW_018168199.1:0-207 GCF_001263595.1 Phalaenopsis equestris
CTTGAGCAACAAGTTCATCCAAAAGTTGATTTATATTCTTCTTAGAAAGTAAAGCATCATATACTTCATCTAGAGTTAATGTCTCTCACCCACAGAAGATTTTATCTTTAAATGTTATATATGATGAAGACAGTGAGCACAATAAGATTAATGTCAACTCTTCTTCGTCATACTTAACTTCTATGACTTTCAAATCAGAGACAATTT
>NW_018168200.1:0-207 GCF_001263595.1 Phalaenopsis equestris
GGTGCATTTAATATAGGAATATGAAACACTTTGATCGGAAGGCCTATAGAGCTTCCTTCGATCAGACCACATTTGATGGACATTTGAGTGCCTTAAATTCTTGGGCTCGTTGGATTCGTCTTATCGACATGTTTGATTCGACTATAAACTTGCTAGATTCAACATTCATTTGACCTTCCAAATTTGTTCGTAAAACTATCAAGAGCG
>NW_018168201.1:0-207 GCF_001263595.1 Phalaenopsis equestris
TTTTTTGATATTTGATGTCCTAATACAATTTTTCCTACTAGCATAAATTGATAATTTTCTCAATTAAGGACTAAATTTATTTCTTAACAGTGCTTAAGACCTTTTGATAAATGGTCTAAAAATAAGTCAAATGAAGTTCCAAACACTTTAAAATCATTCATAAAGACTTCAATCTTTTTTCAATTAAATCACAGAAAATAGCCATCA
>NW_018168202.1:0-207 GCF_001263595.1 Phalaenopsis equestris
TTTATTCCCTCATGTTGGGAGCGTCATCTCCATCACCACCTCAGTCAATATAAATCCCGATTTAGTAAATCCAATTTAACAAAAATACGAGTGGCAGCCAAACACCCCCTTAAGAACATATTAACTTAAAGGTTTGTATCCATGCAAGTATAGAAAACAAAGAAGTGAATAGAATAACATACACGTCCATAAGAAAAAACAGCTGGA
>NW_018168203.1:0-207 GCF_001263595.1 Phalaenopsis equestris
AGGAAGGAGCAAGAGTAACAGGTCCAACAAATTCACCGAGAAATTAATAGAAAAGAATGCTATAAAAATTTATCTAATTGAAATTATAACCATCAACATAATCATTGTTTTGAATTTTAATTAATGTTCGTATTGAGTTTTATTGATTAAGGTAGAAAAAGATGATTGATATTAAATATAAGGAGGAATAATTAGGGGATGTTGACA
>NW_018168204.1:0-207 GCF_001263595.1 Phalaenopsis equestris
TACAGTGTGATGGTTAATGGTAAAGCTCATGGTTTTTTCTCTACTAACAGGGGTATTAAATAAGGAGATCCATTTTCTCCCACCATTTTCATTATTACATTTGATTATCTTTCTAGGCTCATTAATCGATTGCATATTGAGCATCCCAACATTCAATACTCAAATAAATCTAGGATTGTGGTGAGTCACTTTGCTTATGCTGATGAT
>NW_018168205.1:0-207 GCF_001263595.1 Phalaenopsis equestris
ATAAAGCAGAATAGAAACGAGTATGACAATTATAGTAAGAAACTATATGAAAGCAAAAGTGGATTTCGCTCTTAGCATTGCCAATCATCATGCGATTAAGCAAGATAAAATAAGAAGCACATAATATTCTTGCAATGAAAACATCGAACAAAGTCAACCTGAGTAATAAGTTATGAAATGGGCAATAACACGGCAATATGTGAAACA
>NW_018168206.1:0-207 GCF_001263595.1 Phalaenopsis equestris
TCGCGTCGCCGCGACACTTCGCCACAACTCTTCGTCGCAAATCTTCGCTGCAACGTTTCGCCGCAATACTTCGCCACAACTCTTTGTCGCAACCTTTCGCCTCAATTCTTCTCCTCAACCCTTCATCGCAACTCTTAGCTGCAACTCTTCACCTCAACGAGAAAGAAGATCTCATTTTGTTTGTCTGCTATGCAGGATAGAGCCGAC
>NW_018168207.1:0-207 GCF_001263595.1 Phalaenopsis equestris
CGGGGAAGACATTTGATAAGAGGTCAGGGACAGTGGCAGCGGTTGATAAAGGCAAACAGCCGATGCAGATTCAGGCCGAACAGTCTCAACAAATCTCTCAGTATCCGCAACAGCACGGTCAGCAGTCGTCCCAGCAGAGGCCATACCAGAGGAATGGAAGACAGGGTCCGTCTATGGCCGAACGGGTGAAAAGAACATACTCTTTCA
>NW_018168208.1:0-207 GCF_001263595.1 Phalaenopsis equestris
AACTTCCACCACCTATATAAATACATCCATAAATGCAAAATCAAAATATCTCCCTCCCTTTTCTCCAGTGAAGAAGTAAAAAAAGGGAGTCGGGGCCGCCAAAATCTCCAGCCACCAATGAGAATTCCGGCCAACAACCCCAGGAGGAGTCTTCCTATATGGCCAAGCATGATTTTGCCTCTAGCTTTCTTCCTCTCCATAAATAAC
>NW_018168209.1:0-207 GCF_001263595.1 Phalaenopsis equestris
CGGTGAACATTACAAATATAGAAGGAGAGATCCCTAATGATTTTCCTGATGGAGTTTATATCAGAAATGGTCAGTCAAATTTTTCTGTCCGGTCACCGCATGTGCGGACGACGGATTAGAAGCAGCGGTGATTAGAAGGTCCGGTCACCGCTGTATCTCGTCCGTTGTTCGCACATACGGTGACCGAACAGGAAAAACGCTCGTAAT
>NW_018168210.1:0-207 GCF_001263595.1 Phalaenopsis equestris
AATTGGAAGGGAAGGAGAATATTGGATTTTTAATTTCTTCCTGGGTTCCAATTTCTGGGAAAGGAAAGGAGAATATTTAATTTCCTTTCCTGGGTTCCGATTTCTGGAAAGGAAAGGAGAAATTTTTCCTGGGTTTCGATTTCCAGAAAAAGAAAGGAGTTCAATTGTGCACGGAGAAGGAAGGGAATCAACCCAGATTTGTTTCCG
>NW_018168211.1:0-207 GCF_001263595.1 Phalaenopsis equestris
TTTTAGCCCCTCAAATCCATCAACAAACCCTAATTTCTCAAGCCAAAACCAGGAAAAATTTTGGGTTTGACATGAACTTCATCAAGCCTTGGATCTAAGTGTCATAAAAGCTTTCCAAGGTCTCCACGACACTCCCTCAATCGAAATTGAGCCATCCCAAGGTCCCTAACCTAGTTCAAGCCAAAATCGAGCCACCATTTCACCAAA
>NW_018168212.1:0-207 GCF_001263595.1 Phalaenopsis equestris
GAATTGTGTTGCATGCATGTAAATGACCAAATTCACTCAACAGCGAGCAAGGAATGCCTCCAGGGAAGTACCGGCAGCTGCACGCTTCTTCAGCTGTCACAAAGAAAGCAGTATAAATAAAAAAGCAAAATGGATAGAAATAATTTATCAAATAAAAATACTGAAAAAAAAATGGAGGGCGAATATATAAAGTTTTTTTTTTTTTTT
>NW_018168213.1:0-207 GCF_001263595.1 Phalaenopsis equestris
CTCAACGCCGACGGCGCCAGGAGCAACGCTGACGGCGCAAAATTACAGAATGGCTAATAGATTTTACTCAGCACCGATGGCACCAGAAGCAGCGTCGACAGCGTCGGTTCTAACCCTATTTCTAGAAAATTAGACAAATTTAGACGCTTTTTGAAGGGTTTTTTATGCAACCATTGGAGAACCGACTCTAGGCTCTATTTGGGGCCT
>NW_018168214.1:0-207 GCF_001263595.1 Phalaenopsis equestris
AAAAATTGATAAGTTCGGTTTTCATTTATCTCGAATCTGTGCTACATAATAGAACTTTTTTCCAGCATGCGGGTGATCCTCTATTGGGCATGCCTATCAGGAAGTCAACTTGGTTAGCATCAAATCTGAGCTCTTTCTCACCCAGCTGTCATTCGATCAATATCCCAACAGCTAATTATGTGCATTGTCAGAATATGATCCTGAGGG
>NW_018168215.1:0-207 GCF_001263595.1 Phalaenopsis equestris
AATAAAGGGACTTGTCTCTTAGTGTAAAGAGGAGTGTCTTTTGGAAAAAAAAGAGAGAATTTTGAATTCTCTTAAAATAAAGGCTGACTTTAATTAAAAAAGAGAGGAGTCTAGTTAAGAAAATAGAGGTTGGTGTGAAAGAGAAATCTTGGGATAAGAGAGGATTTTCTTCAGAGTTGTAAGAGGAGAGGGAAGGTGAGAGATTTT
>NW_018168216.1:0-207 GCF_001263595.1 Phalaenopsis equestris
TAAAATTTGTGTGCCCTTGAGTATAACTTTCTACACATTGATCTAACTTTCTAACAATATCTACAACTTTAGAAGCTAAAATAGTAAGCACATCTTTATGAAAGTATGCTACTCTCTTGGGGTTTACTCTATCAAAGCTATTAGCATTATAATAAAAAACTGAATATTCATTAGTTAGTTGATCCACTATTTTTACATTAAATTCAT
>NW_018168217.1:0-207 GCF_001263595.1 Phalaenopsis equestris
TATTTACTAGGGAGAATTACATACACGCCATCTGAAATATTGATATTTACAAATTAATTGTCCAGGTGATTATTTTAGACTACCGAATTAATGTATTTATATGTGTCATTATAAAGATCAAAAAATATGAGATGAAAGAGTGGTTGATTTGTAAATAGCAAGTTTGGGATGTTTTGTATGTAATTGCCCCCCATTTACTATTTCCAC
>NW_018168218.1:0-207 GCF_001263595.1 Phalaenopsis equestris
TGAAGTCAATTGGGGTTGGCCATGTGTAAAGGCATAGGATTAAAATAGTATGGTGGAAAGGCCATTTTGGGTCAAATTGGATCAAAGCATGGTTTGGGTTGGGTTGAGCCACCAAGGTTGGTCTTGGGCTGAAGAAGATCAGATGGGTCAACTAAAGTGGTGTGGAGAAGTACCCATCCAAGTGATTTGGTTAAGTATGAGGTTTGG
>NW_018168219.1:0-207 GCF_001263595.1 Phalaenopsis equestris
AAATTAAATATATTTTAATGAAATTACAAGCTTCATATGAAGCTTGCACTATTTAGAAAAAAGTATTAAAGAAAACTAATAAACAATTGTAAGCAAAACAATTAATAAATAAATCTATACATTCCAATTAATTATAATTTTACCTCATATTTTTTTGTTTTCTATTTTATTTAGCTCAAATATCACAAAAAATAGAGATTTTTAATA
>NW_018168220.1:0-207 GCF_001263595.1 Phalaenopsis equestris
ATCCAGATCAGCAGCTTATCCTGATAAGCTGGTTGATTGTTTAGTTTGTGCGTTTGGAAAATAACTCATTTGCAGCTGTTTCTGGATAAATGATCATTCCGCCCATGATCTGGATAAGTTGTTTAGTTATTTTGTTTGTGCGTTTGGAAAATAACATATTTGCAGCTTTTTGTGGATAAATGACCATACTGACACTGCCCGGTGTTG
>NW_018168221.1:0-207 GCF_001263595.1 Phalaenopsis equestris
AGCAACGAAGAATATATATATAAACAGCTCAAAGCAAAAGAAATCTTTTGTACGCAAACTTGAGTCTTTTTTTATTGCTCTTCTCATTCAAGGCATGCAAATCCATCTCATTTCAGTCAAAGGTGCACATGCCAAGTGTTAGAACAATTATGAAGAGACAAAATGACATGGAAAAAGCAAAAAATATCAAGATTCAAGAAAAAAAAA
>NW_018168222.1:0-207 GCF_001263595.1 Phalaenopsis equestris
AAGAAAAAATGAAACACATAAAATATTGTGCTTGAAATATTGTTTTTATAGCAAGTGTCCTGCACAAAAGGGCCACCCTCTTAATGCATTTAAGTCACAGGACAATCATTTTGAATCAAATTAGGCCCTATTGTGTTAAGATGCAGGGAGAAATTCCTCACTAATTTTAAATTTAAAGCCTAATACATAGTCTTAATAAACACCTTT
>NW_018168223.1:0-207 GCF_001263595.1 Phalaenopsis equestris
AAGAAAAAATGAAACACATAAAATATTGTGCTTGACATATTGTCCTTAGAGCAAGTGTCCTGCACAAAAGGGCTACCCTCTTAATGCATTTAAGTCACAGGAAAATCATTTTGAATCAAATTAGGCCCTAATGTGTTAAGATGCAGGGATAAATTCCTCACTAATTTTAAAGTTAAAGCCTAATACATAGTCTTAATAAACACCTTT
>NW_018168224.1:0-207 GCF_001263595.1 Phalaenopsis equestris
TTGCAATTATTATGTCAACTTTTGTGGTGGGTTTGTTCGGTACTGCAAGATTCGGTATTTGTATTAGTGTTGGTTTGATCTCTTATATTTTTTATTGTGTTTTGTTGTATTAAAACTTATTTGGCTTTAATGAAAATGTGCTAAGTTTGTAAAAATCCTGTGTGTTAGAACATTGGAATGAATGGAAGTTTGGAAGTTATGATTGAG
>NW_018168225.1:0-207 GCF_001263595.1 Phalaenopsis equestris
GATGAAATAATTTTTCCCAAATGAGAGACATGAAAAACATCGTATAACTTACAATAATTACAAAAAACACCCAAAACATAATACAACAAGAGAATCACTAAAGCAATACAGCTCTCTTCTACAATACCTCATGAACCCAATCATAATTAAAATACATAATTTAACCTTCCCATCTCTCTCTCTCTCTCTTAATTGACTGCAGCTCAA
>NW_018168226.1:0-207 GCF_001263595.1 Phalaenopsis equestris
CTCCAATAAAAAAGATGAATGTTCCATGTCGCGCGACACCCTAATTGAACTCAAATTGACCTGATTGTCGATGAACTTATCTGGACAATCCCAAAAGATGAAACATCTACTCAAGTGATTCTAGAATGTCGATTTTACTCGGGGAGGACGCCTATTTTGCTACAAATTCACGTACAAGCAAACTGCACAAAAATCGATGCATATATC
>NW_018168227.1:0-207 GCF_001263595.1 Phalaenopsis equestris
ATCTTCTTATGAGACCTTAAATGAAAAAAATAATCATTCCAATAATCCATATGCAAATTATTATAATCTTGGTTGGACAAATCACCAAAATTTTTGTTGGAGTAACATTAACTCTATTGCTTCAAATCTGTAATGGGGAAACAACATTGCGAACCCATTCGAAAACTTCAACAATCAAGGAAATCCAAATAGTAAACCTTATCACCC
>NW_018168228.1:0-207 GCF_001263595.1 Phalaenopsis equestris
TGAAAAATGACGGCAATAAAACGAAAAAATTAGAACGAGAAAAATTCGCAAAGTGAATAACAGACATATAGATTTACATGATTCGGCAAATTTGCCTTCGTCGGCGGAGTTGTAGAGGATTTTGTTAAGTTGAAGATTTCACCTGTCGAGTGCCTCGTTGTTTACTAGAAAGATCTCTCTTTTTCTCTCTCTCTCCTCACCTTTCTC
>NW_018168229.1:0-207 GCF_001263595.1 Phalaenopsis equestris
TGAGGTCAATAAGGGCTGATCATTGGAAGGATTCTTGTGTGTATGCTTTATGTTTGTGTCAACTTTAATAATGGATGTTTTGTGTGCTACTTAATATAGTAGTTGATTATGTTGTTATGTGTTCTTAATTTCTAGTGTTCTAAATTATTTTAGTGCCTGTTGTATTGTCACGTGGTGGATATTAATGAATATATGTGTGTTGTGAAA
>NW_018168230.1:0-208 GCF_001263595.1 Phalaenopsis equestris
TTGTTTAAATTTGAAGATCCTTCTTCCATGTTGCATCTTTTTTAGGAACTTGAAGCGTTTTAGGATGACATTAATTTTACATATTAATTACAAAAGATTATTTTTTGTAAATAAACTAACTGCAAAGCAAAATAAAAAATTTATGCTTTACAATGTAAAATTTGTGTGACTTGCAATTAGGGTTGTAAACAAACCTAGCTTGAGCGAG
>NW_018168231.1:0-208 GCF_001263595.1 Phalaenopsis equestris
ATAAATTGACATTTTTCCCAATTGAGAATTAAATTCGTTTCTTCACAGTGTTTTATAATCTTTGTTAAATGATCTAAACATTAATCAAAAGAATTTCTAAAAATTGAGAAATCATCCATAAACACTTTAATTCCTTTCTCAATTAAGTCACAAAAATTAGACATCATACACCATTGAAAAGTTGCAAGTGTGTTACATAAACTAAAGG
>NW_018168232.1:0-208 GCF_001263595.1 Phalaenopsis equestris
TATGCTTACACTCTTGCTTCATCTCTCTTCTTCGCACCTTTTCCTCTCTAAAAAACTGTCACTCTCTTTCTCGATCTTTCACTCACACTCTCCATAACCTCTTCTCCCTCTCAGTTTTGCACTATCCGCCTCTCTCCCATTCTTTCTTTTCCTTATTTATATATTTCTCCCTATTTCTCGCCCTCCATCTCTCCTCCAGCTCTCTAAG
>NW_018168233.1:0-208 GCF_001263595.1 Phalaenopsis equestris
TCTAAATTCTATAACATATTCATTTTGCACACTAGTTGCATAAGAAAACCAACTCAAAGTTTCGGATAGGAAACTACATAACTGTGTATTTGCGGGTAAGGTCAATTTCTTGGCGCCATTGCTCGGGAAGCTACGGTAAGAAGTTTATTAGATTTTTAAGTTGAATCTGTAAAAATTAGATTTGGAAATTGTAGTGTTATTATCTAGT
>NW_018168234.1:0-208 GCF_001263595.1 Phalaenopsis equestris
TAATTTCACTGAAATTAAAATTTTTAATCCAAATAAAATCTTCGTCCTGATCGTCGATGTCTTGGATGATTGTCTCTGGAAACTTGACATCAAATCCTCAATGGGAGTCCTTGTGTACTCCCCAGCGAAAGCCTGCTTCATTTTTTCTCTTCTCTGCTCTGAGCATGTTGGCTTAGGTAGCGTGTTGGTTTGTTGATCTCTTCGGACA
>NW_018168235.1:0-208 GCF_001263595.1 Phalaenopsis equestris
TAGTTCAATCATAAATCCTTGTAGCTAAATCATCACCTCATTAGCCTCAATGATACTAATATATTCGAGTTTCATAATTAAAAGTGCAACTGATACGTTCTACAAAATTCACAGAAGTGGAGTAGCAGCTTATCGTCTTAGCATGGTACAAAGATTCAACACATACTATAAAAAGAGAAAACAACTAATAATGACACCAGAAGTTTTT
>NW_018168236.1:0-208 GCF_001263595.1 Phalaenopsis equestris
TAATTTTACCGACCAACACATCAACTTGATATTAAAAGCATCTTTCTTGGAGATTTTAAAAATAATATATAAGTAAAGTTCTCCATAGGTTCCACACACAATTCCCATATTATGCAGATTCAAGATTCAAATGGCTTAAATAATTTTCACATTTCTAGTTTAATAGAAACTCTAAAGTTGTTGAGAATTATGAGTACACTCAGTATTA
>NW_018168237.1:0-208 GCF_001263595.1 Phalaenopsis equestris
ACTCTTTGGGACCCGGTGGACCCCGCCACTCCCAAAACTTTTATGCACTGTGAATCAGCAAAATGCTATTTACTTCGATTTCAGCCTTTAGATCTTTGTTAAGATTCGTGAAAATAATAATTCTTTGCTTTATTTCTCTATATCAAATCCTACGAATTTCGGCCAACTTTAGTAAAATTTTTTAGTTTCATTTTTATCTTAGTTGGCT
>NW_018168238.1:0-208 GCF_001263595.1 Phalaenopsis equestris
TGTTCTTCTGGATTTGTGTCGATTACTGTTTTTCTGCGCCCTAATTTTCTCAACAACTACTACCTTTCTAATAACAAACATCAGCCTTTGTTGCCAGTTACTGTTGTTATAGCTTTCAATTATGATCACTCTGGTCAACTGTCATTATTGCGAACACCAACTTTTATTTTTGTGACCAACTATTATTATTATAGCTTTAAACTGTTGG
>NW_018168239.1:0-208 GCF_001263595.1 Phalaenopsis equestris
AAGGCTACAATTATAGGCTGTTGGCCCAATTACATAATTAGGTCCACCTGCATGAAAACTCCATGTTGATTTCAAAGTGCACAAATTATTTTAGCTTATTCGAATTACTCAAATATAATTTCGATCGAATTAAACTATAATTCAAATTAAATATATTAAAAGAATATAGTTTGTGCTTGCTATGTAATGTAATAGGCATGGAGGAATC
>NW_018168240.1:0-208 GCF_001263595.1 Phalaenopsis equestris
GGAATTTTAGATATTTTAGTAGCTTGCACACCAAAAACATAATTTAATTTATTGAAATCCCAATTATCATTAAGCCACAAATCATAAAGAATCAGATCATTCAAAAACCTGTGCTGTAACGGGAGATTAAAATCTCCCTGACCCCACTGGTCATGCCAGCCCGAGATTTGGATCTCACCGATATCCCAAAACATAAATTTTGAAGCCG
>NW_018168241.1:0-208 GCF_001263595.1 Phalaenopsis equestris
TTAATATTAAGCTTGATAATAGTTCATATTCTATTTTATTAATTATGTAAATAAAATTTGATTAGTTAGAACTTACTTAATTATAAATTTAATAGTAATATTATTATTTAAGATTAATTATTTAATACCATCTCCTATCTCGTGTGGAAAACCCTCGTCGTATAATCACTAGTACTAATTTATATTATTTGATTACAAGAAAGCTTAC
>NW_018168242.1:0-208 GCF_001263595.1 Phalaenopsis equestris
CTTTTGAGGTCATTAACTTGCTGTTAATTAACTATTGTGCTAAGGTAGAAGTTGAAAGAGAAGTCAGTTGAATTTCAAATTAGTGTTGCATTTTTTGATTTAATTTTGGCAAAAGTTCTACTTGATTAATATTGGATGCACAGTTGTTCATTGAAAGCATGTTGCGCTCTTATTTCAGCTTGGAAGGAAAATGAAATCTAAATGCTGC
>NW_018168243.1:0-208 GCF_001263595.1 Phalaenopsis equestris
CTTTTGAGGTCATTAACTTGCTGTTAATTAACTATGGTGCTAAGGTAGAAGTCGAAAGAGAAGTCAGTTGAATTTTAAATTAGTGTTGCATGTTTTGATTTAATGTTGGCAAAAGTTCTACGTGATTAATATTGGATGCACAGTTGTTCATTGAAAACATGTTGCGCTCTTACTTCAGCTTGGAAGGAAAATGAAATCTAAATGCTGC
>NW_018168244.1:0-208 GCF_001263595.1 Phalaenopsis equestris
CTTTTTTTCTCTATTCTCGATGGCTACAACCCCAATTTTTCTATATATTTTGTGATTTCAATCGTTTTGTGGTCTTTGGTTGATGCATACATAGCGTCTTACGTTAGTTTTTTTTTTATATGATTACATACCTATCACCCTAAAATTTTTGGCACTTTTACTTCCTTCTTACGACGTTGATTTGTGATAAATGAGTGTGAATTTGAGA
>NW_018168245.1:0-208 GCF_001263595.1 Phalaenopsis equestris
GCCAATCCTAGCAAGAACTTTATAAAAATTTTCAAGCCAAGCTTGATGGCTATGCAAGCTCCAACCTAAATGAAACCTTTGGCAGCCAGCCTAGCCGTGTCTAGATTGATAGAGCCATTAGGAGGAAATTTGATGGCGATAACCAATCTATCACGTTGTTTAAAAGGGTGTTTGAGGATTACGACTCAAGGCGTGCCTCGAACTGAGG
>NW_018168246.1:0-208 GCF_001263595.1 Phalaenopsis equestris
GCCAATCCTAGCAAGAACTTTATAAAAATTTTCAAAACAAGCTTGATGGCTATGCAAGCTCCAACCTAAATGGAACCTTTGGCAGCCAGCCTAGCCGTGTCTAGATTGGTAGAGCCATTAGGAGGAAATTTGATGGTGATAACCAATCTATCACGTTGTTTAAAAAGGTGTTCGAGGATTACGACTCAAGGCGTGCCTCGAACTGAGG
>NW_018168247.1:0-208 GCF_001263595.1 Phalaenopsis equestris
TTTTCTATGTAATAATACAAATTTTTTAAGTTATGGAATTATTTTAAGTAAAAAATCCTTGAATTTCCTAGTTATCCGAGTCAGTGCCACGTCAACCTCAGCAACTCCAAACTCACACATGTGACTTTGACATTTTATGTTGTCGTCCATGTATTCATTGACTAAGCCTTGGCTTTATGTTTCATCACTTCATCCACATGTGATCCTA
>NW_018168248.1:0-208 GCF_001263595.1 Phalaenopsis equestris
AGTGGCTTGGGCTCAAGAATCAATTGTTCGACACAAGTAGATTAAAGGAGCAACACAAGGAATTTTGGCGGTCTCATGCGCAACGACCCCAACGTTTCATATCTTGATAGCCATTGTCGCGAATGTATTGCAAGAATCACAATCGTGAGAGAGAAGGGTCGATGTGCGGATAGAGAAGAAGGTGCTGCTCAGTTCCTGTGATTTTTCT
>NW_018168249.1:0-208 GCF_001263595.1 Phalaenopsis equestris
TTTCTAATAATTCTTTCTAATTCAGAATTATAAGGTACTAAATTTCCAAATCTTACACTATGTATAAACAAACAACTCAAGTAATTTAAAATAAGCAAACACAATTAAATAATAAAATGTTCTAACTATATTACATACAATCTTTTTCTGATTAGTTTTTTTTAATAAAATACCACAAGTTATAAAGTAACTTACTACTACTACTACT
>NW_018168250.1:0-208 GCF_001263595.1 Phalaenopsis equestris
ATGGATCAGACAGATAACAGACAAATTCTAGAACCGATATGATATGTCGCTCTGACAAGGCAATGAAAATTGACCTGTTCAGGATCATCGAAGAGAGTTGATGAATAGAACATACCAACCCTATATGATACTGTTACCAGAGGTTTGATAGAATGAATTTTGCTGGGAAATTCCTGCAGTATCTAAGAATGGTTGGTCAAAACATAAC
>NW_018168251.1:0-208 GCF_001263595.1 Phalaenopsis equestris
TTTTTTTTTTTTTTTTTTTTTTTTTTTTGCAATTTATCTAAATTCCCTACAAAGTATATTGTGCTTTATGAACTAACCATGCAGCGGTAGCATAAGCGCAGGTACGCATTTTATTTTATGCACTGCAGTTCATTTATTTACTACACGGTACTTTCTTACATGCAGCCATTTAGTTTACATACAAAACCAAAACATTGAAACATACCTG
>NW_018168252.1:0-208 GCF_001263595.1 Phalaenopsis equestris
TTTTTTCTACATTGGACTAGTTTTTAATTTTTATTAAATAAAATAATAAATGTATGATCATCAAATTTAATAATTTTCTAGAGATTATATAATAAAATAGTAAATCAAAATCTATTTTCTATTTATGCAAAATTTTCCATTGAGATTGTCGAAGGCATGTGACTTTATCTAAATTTAATGAAAAATAATAAGAATATTTTTAAGGTTA
>NW_018168253.1:0-208 GCF_001263595.1 Phalaenopsis equestris
GTTTAGTGTGTAGAATTAAATGAGATATACTTGATCGGGTGTGGACAAGCAGTACACAGTGCAACACCGAGCTGAAAAAGAACAAGGGCCAAACAAAAGTTGCCGAAAGGATTGATCACGTTGAGGTTGATCAAGTCGGATAAGTTTTTAATTAGATTTTAGATAAATTGTAAACTCTAGCTTTAGATAATATTTATTTTATAAGCAA
>NW_018168254.1:0-208 GCF_001263595.1 Phalaenopsis equestris
TATCTTACAACTGTGTGAATTGGACTTTCAAAATGGTTTGTTGTTAGCGAGTAGTTTTGTTCAGCTCAATAAATAAATATGTCGAAGATGAATAAATTTTTTATGCTCTATATATAAACAAGTCAAATATAAATAATATTATTTTTTATGGTCTATACCGAACAGGTGCTGTACACTTTATGGTTTTCTTCGCCGTTTGCTGTTATGT
>NW_018168255.1:0-208 GCF_001263595.1 Phalaenopsis equestris
TTAAATATATTTATGTAAGGAAATAACTTTTCATATACTTTAGATAGATACACACATACGTTTCTATTACAAGAATCAATATTTGAGTTGATTATAATTCCTTTAATTGAGAAATTTTGAAAAAGCATGTAAATTCTCTGCGTTTACAACATTAGAGTCATCACGTGTGTGTTTGTACGCACATACACACACATGCTTTTGAGCAGTT
>NW_018168256.1:0-208 GCF_001263595.1 Phalaenopsis equestris
TCTATTTCAGTATTTTCTATTTTTAGAATTTAGAACTATTGGCATGTTATAATTCATGATTTATTCTTTTATCATAGTGAGAAATGGTTGATTTTATGATTATTTTCCTATTGTGGGAGTCTTCCCACTCTATTTATCTTGTAATTGTTTCCTCTGTAATCGAATATGAATAATTATTTTTCCCTTCCCAAAATCTAGATAGTATCAG
>NW_018168257.1:0-208 GCF_001263595.1 Phalaenopsis equestris
TGAGCAAGAGCAATATTTTATTTGGAAGAGAAATTGCCATTGTGGGACCTGGAAAATTCAGAGGATCAGTCAAGATTCCGCTACCAGTAGGTTAAGTTCTGATCTTGAAATGAAACAGAGAAGACTTGACAAAGCATTGCATCCCAGGAGTGTCGCATTACAGGGTTTCTATCACTTTGAGGAGGATGGACGACAGCAAGGTGCCACA
>NW_018168258.1:0-208 GCF_001263595.1 Phalaenopsis equestris
GAATAATGTGTTGGTGTGATTTCAGAAGGAGAGAGAGAGCTACAATTGGAGATTGGAGAAGCATGCCACGAACCTGTTGATAGCCGGACCGGTTTTTTGGCTATTGGGTTCGGTTCAAAATTTGAGCCAGGTTTACGAGCGGTCCAACGGTCTGCTCCAGATTCTGCAGAATAGCGTTCAGATTCCATTTCTGATGGGCAGTCTCCTG
>NW_018168259.1:0-208 GCF_001263595.1 Phalaenopsis equestris
GGTGCATAATTGCGAGGACAACAAGTATGGAGGGTTTTAGGTGACCGGTAGCAGGCAGATTGGTGGTTGGAAGGTGTTGGACAACAAGGACAATGGAAGTGGGGTGAGGAGCAGTTGATTGAGTGCTGAGAAGGATGGAAGAGGGCTGGACAACAAGGTAAAACTGTGGGCATGGGTCGGCTAGGTGCAGGAATGAAGGAGGGGGTGG
>NW_018168260.1:0-208 GCF_001263595.1 Phalaenopsis equestris
AAGATAAATTATTTTCATTAAAGTTAAATTATTGTATGGGTTACATTGCATATTTATTGTTAATTTAATTCAAAGTTTCTGCGCATCAAAGACCCAAAAATTGGGAGAGTGATTATAGTAAATCGACATATTAAAAGCTTACATGAGTGGAGAAGGTCCTGCATTTGAAGAAATCCTAATGTTGGTTCAACCTTGATTAAGACATTGG
>NW_018168261.1:0-208 GCF_001263595.1 Phalaenopsis equestris
TAAATCAGACGGTAATTAGGGTTTTGAGTAGAAGGTTTGGAGAATTTTGGTAACCCTCAAATGAATTTAGGGTTAGAGTAGCTCTGATACCAAATGATACCGGAGAAAGAGGATTGGAGAAGATTCAACAAGAACAACCAAGAAAGCAATCCGAGACGGGAAAATAAAACAGCCAAAACAAAGACGGGATGCACTAATAAAATAAAAA
>NW_018168262.1:0-208 GCF_001263595.1 Phalaenopsis equestris
AAGGGTTCTCAAAAGGACACTCAAACATGTAAAATGCAAAAGAAGAGTATATAAGGCAAACAAAAATGCAACATACAATTTAAACATGACAAACATAATAACCCAAAAAGGGTTTTCATGCACATGCAAATGGATGCAGAAGGAAACCCGACAAGCAGCGTGATGCAAAAAAACATACAAGAGTGCACCGATCGAATGAAGTTGACCA
>NW_018168263.1:0-208 GCF_001263595.1 Phalaenopsis equestris
AAAGTGGATTTTATGATTGAATACTATGAATTACTTATGACGAATTTTGTGCCTCCTTACACAATCATGCATAGAAATACCGACCTTGTTCCACCGTGAGCTGTCTAATTAATGTTATTATCACTGATTGTGTATTTTAGTCTATACTAAAGTTGAACATTGTTAAAAAATTGGCATAAAACTAGGTATGAATCATATTTTTACTTTG
>NW_018168264.1:0-208 GCF_001263595.1 Phalaenopsis equestris
AGTTTTAGTTTAGTAGGTCCAAGTTTTGTTAGACCCAAGCTAATTTTGAAATTTGAGTTATGTTGGGTTAGACCTAAGTTGAACTTAAGTTTAAATTTAGTTGGGTTAAATTGGGTTAGAGCTAAGTTAAGTTATTAAATTTTAATCAAGTTAGGCCAAAGTTAAGATAGACTTAAGTTGAATTGAAGTTCAAATTGATTTAGGTCTA
>NW_018168265.1:0-208 GCF_001263595.1 Phalaenopsis equestris
TCTCCTTACAAGTTGAACAATGAGAACATTACATAAAGACTCAACTTGAGAGGCCCCCAACCTAGATACCAAAGTATAAAAAGACTACTACCTATAGAGGGTGACCTCACCACAAATGTATACTTTATAAGGAAAATAAAAGAAGAAAAGGAACTATATATATATATATATATAAAGCATGATCCCAAAGGTGAAGCCAAAGAAAGAA
>NW_018168266.1:0-208 GCF_001263595.1 Phalaenopsis equestris
AATTACCAAAATGCTCCTCATGGCCCTAAAATTCCCAAAACCTCTCAAATCATTTCAAACACATCCAAAACTAATCACAACCACCAATTGAACCGAATTTAACCAAATTGACTCATTTTGACCAAAATCCCACTGTTACCCCTAAATGTCTAAAGTCTCCAAATCCGCCCCAATTCCACCAAATTGATTTCAAACTTCTCCAATTTCA
>NW_018168267.1:0-208 GCF_001263595.1 Phalaenopsis equestris
CATGCACAAACTCAATTGGCTGCACATTAGCCCACACTGATCATCCTCAATGGGATGATGATCTGAGCCTAGCCGGCCAGCCACCTTGGCCGCCGGAAAACCCAAACCCGAGAGCCCCACCTAGGCCAAAACCAAAAATTAAACCCATTTAAGTGGCACCAATCTAATTGGCCATTGAAGCCTTTTCGCCCTCCACCTAGGCAGCATC
>NW_018168268.1:0-208 GCF_001263595.1 Phalaenopsis equestris
TTTCTTCTCGTTTTTCTTTCTTCTCTGCATTTGATATGGTTAATAATGAACCCTGATCCTGATTTTATCAGTATTTGGTTCATTCTGCTTTTCTTCATCAAATGTTCTTTTATTTTCTTGGATTTTGTTGTTCTTGTTATTCCATTTTTACACCTAAATTGTAAGAGATTGATCTTCAAAAACCTGATCTTTATATTTCCTCTTCCAA
>NW_018168269.1:0-208 GCF_001263595.1 Phalaenopsis equestris
TATTTACATATCTAATACCCAAAGTTTAATATTTACTATTATAACATCTTGATATCGTAAACCTATACACGAAAAGATGTGTCACTTTTAAACAAATAGTGGTGAGGGTATTTTTGATTTGATATGATAGTTTTGAGTGGTTTACGTGTAAATATTTGGGTTTAGTTGTTAGCTATGTAAATACATAAGAATTGTTTGGCATGTATGT
>NW_018168270.1:0-208 GCF_001263595.1 Phalaenopsis equestris
CTCTTTTGATGCTTTCAGCATTTAGTCAGTCCGTAACACCTGTCTAAAGCAACTTAATGAAGTTTCTTTCAGATTTCAATATATTTATCAAATTTCCCTTTTTGTGCAATGGACAAAAAGCTAAAGAACCATACGTTCGTTTTGAGTTATAATGAACAAAGAACAAAACAATAAAAAATTTTGATGATAAAAAAATTTAAATAAAATA
>NW_018168271.1:0-208 GCF_001263595.1 Phalaenopsis equestris
TCCTTTGTAGCAACATTCTATTCTGTTAAAGGGAGGGATAATGGCATTATTACCAAATCATATATAAAAAATTAATAATAATAGTCTGTAATGCAAAAATTGGGTATGAGTGTTCTTGAGTTTTAAAAGTGTAGAGAGGTTTGAGTGCGGTGTAATTTGTACAATTCTCCTCATTTTTTATAGTGAGGTGTGGTGCAGTTTTGTAGCT
>NW_018168272.1:0-208 GCF_001263595.1 Phalaenopsis equestris
CTGCATAGTTGGGCGTTTGGGAGCCCAAGTATGGCGAAAAGCCCCCTTCTCTGTTTGCGCCCAAAAGAATCAATGCCTTACATGGGCGCTTTGGCCTATTTAAGGGAAAAAAAAAAGAAAGAGTGAAAGGTTTGTCCCGTGGCGGGCGAAGATGGGTGTTCTTGGGCTCTTTGACCTATTTTATTCACGAAGAGATGATTACAAGGAA
>NW_018168273.1:0-208 GCF_001263595.1 Phalaenopsis equestris
GACTTCGACATTGCCGGTGACGGAGAATGGGCCAGTCCCTTGTCCAAAAATCTTTATTTCTACAAATGCGCCTCCGGAAACCGGTCATCTCGGTGTCGAGGACGTTGAAGCTGGCCAGATTGTACTCAATAAAGGTTATTTTGGATGTTTTAAATGTTACCAACAGTGGAACGTTAGGCGGCAAGCGAGAAGTTGTGGAGATCCCAAT
>NW_018168274.1:0-208 GCF_001263595.1 Phalaenopsis equestris
AATCTTGAAATCTTGAATTTTACTCATAAAAATAACTGTCATTTAGGTAAACTCATCTAATTCTATGACAATGTTTCATTATGTCTCTTATCATAGAACTCATTTTAAAATCCATAACCAATAATCGATGTCGATTACTTAAATTTTCAATTGGAATGACCAACAATTTTTATATTCTCAACGATCTATTTTTCTCATAAGAAAATAA
>NW_018168275.1:0-208 GCF_001263595.1 Phalaenopsis equestris
CATTAGTTAAGTGAGAGACGTAAATATTTGACACGCAGCTCGGGGCACAACCTCATGAATATCTGTCTGCTTGTCGGGTCCTCAAGAAATTTGTCACATTTTAAAAAGAAGCTTGGATCCTCCACAATTTTTGAAATTCCTTCTAAAACTATCATAAAATCATCTCTGGTATCATCAGGTGTAGCACCAGGTTACGGAGCAGCAAAAT
>NW_018168276.1:0-208 GCF_001263595.1 Phalaenopsis equestris
CTAATTGCTCACCCATCCAGTTGAAGGGCCATATAATCCTATCAAGCTCATCCCCAACATGGAACTCACTCAACATCAAAGTCACCCAATTATTATGAGGTTGATCCCCTAGTTCACATTGAAATCGGCCATTAACCAGCACATACACATATAGACCATAATAAGGGATTAGAAGAAATAATCCAAATACTTAGAGATCAATAAATAT
>NW_018168277.1:0-208 GCF_001263595.1 Phalaenopsis equestris
ATAGATTTGATTCTTTTAAGAATGATTTTGTGGTTATTTATGAAGTGTAATCATTACCTTACAATAGAAACCTTGACATTATGCATCCTTATAGCCTCTCATATCTATGGATTATAACAAATACATGGTAATGATTTCACTTTCAGAAATCGAGTGAGCAAAAGGAAACGTGCAAAGTGAGGAGACAAGGATGTTAGTTACTAATTGA
>NW_018168278.1:0-208 GCF_001263595.1 Phalaenopsis equestris
CCCCAAGGAGTTATTTAGCGGATTTTGGCACTTGGAAAGGCACCATTTCACATTTCAGACTCCTGGAATCTCTAGGAATGCTGAGAGTGCATAGATAGAAGTAGGAAATGTAGATTTATGCCTTTTATGAAGAGATTGGAGAGGGGTTTTTGAGAGATATATAAAAGGAATTGTGTTAGCATTGCATGGATAAGTAGGAGACTTTGTT
>NW_018168279.1:0-208 GCF_001263595.1 Phalaenopsis equestris
TTCATTCATTATAATTTAGAACCAACACATGGTTCCACGGCTCTTTATCAATAACACAAAGAGGGCAATTTGACGTACATGCTGAAAATTGAAAGAAATTTCATTAATTTGATTCAAACAAGTGTTACAGACTGAATACAGGTTGAAGCATAAAAAGTGACATATGTTGAATACATCTGAAACATCACATGCGAAGTACATATCATAT
>NW_018168280.1:0-208 GCF_001263595.1 Phalaenopsis equestris
AGAGCAATATCTCAAAAATAGGTATAAAAATGCATATAAAAATAATATATATTTTAGGTGTATCAGGGGGCAACCTTAACTGTAATCCCCAAAGTTCGTTCATGTCAACATCCCAGGCACGGCTGTGGTGGGAAAGTCATCCCATTTTTTATTCAAATTACAAGTCTTCGAGAATATATCGTGAACTAGGGGGGGGGGGGGGGGGGGG
>NW_018168281.1:0-208 GCF_001263595.1 Phalaenopsis equestris
TGCCCCAAACGGGCCCTTAATTTGTACCCAATTACAACAAAAAGCAAAAACTACATAAGACTCAAATCTAAATACTACCATTCCATCCAAACATCCTTCAAATTACAAAATCGCCACATCATCTCATTCAATACAAAAACTAATCATGGTTGGATTAATCACACCATCAAGACATGAAATGTGTGCATCTATCCGTACACGAATGGAA
>NW_018168282.1:0-208 GCF_001263595.1 Phalaenopsis equestris
CTTGAATAATTGGATGTAATGACTAATGATGAAGAAATATTTTTGTTGAAGTTCGTTATTTATTGTATTTGGTAGTTTGAGAGTTAATTAATAATTCTTATATATTTACTGAAGATGTATTTCGATTTTTAAAAGATATGAGAATCAATATTTAGATTATTGTCTATTTAACAATTCAAAAAATATATATATTTGAAAATTTTTAAAT
>NW_018168283.1:0-208 GCF_001263595.1 Phalaenopsis equestris
AAATTATTTTTTCGTCTCTAATCTAAGTTTTCTGAATAGATGTTTCATGGCCTGCTCTCTCGCCTAGCAACTCAATAGATTATGTGGTAGCAAGCAGCGGACCACCGCACTTTGCGGCCCCGTGTATTTAGACCAACAAATGAGCTGTATGTTTGTTTTCTCATTTAATTCGCCGCTTAATTTTGATTCGATTCAGTTGTTGTTGTTG
>NW_018168284.1:0-208 GCF_001263595.1 Phalaenopsis equestris
GATTTCTTTAGTTTTGTTTTATAAATGTGATAGTGATTCTTTAGTTTTGTTTTATTGTCTACACTTGTTCTAACTTATATCAAAAACTCTTCACAACAATGTATAAGTTGCCTCCCATAAAGCTTTTAGTTTAACATCGTCAACCCGACATATCCAAGGTTTAATCTGGTTGGCCCAAAATTAAGATCTCCTCAAATGTAGGACTATC
>NW_018168285.1:0-208 GCF_001263595.1 Phalaenopsis equestris
TATATATATACATATATTAAATTAAAATACACACTCCTAAAAAAGTGGCTGACAAATTTTCTAGTGACTCCGCTAGGGACTATTTTCTCTCTCCATTGTGAGCAAGAAGTCTTGTTTTCATTTATTGATAATGTTTCCTTGTCCCTCATGGACTAGATAACCCTTCTTTCATTGGCATGCTTTGCTCATTTCTTTCTTAGGAAAGTAC
>NW_018168286.1:0-208 GCF_001263595.1 Phalaenopsis equestris
TTCTATGACACATCGTCATTTGATTTTCGAATTTTTGTGCAAACGCTAAGATGATTATCTATTAATCTATCGCCATGAATTTTCCAGCACGCATCAGTAGCTTGAAATATTGCATGAAATTTAATTTTTTTGAAAAATTAAGGGAGTTTTGTAAAAAATTTATTTAAAAAAATTTTAAAAACAAATTATCTAAAATGTTTGAGAAGTA
>NW_018168287.1:0-208 GCF_001263595.1 Phalaenopsis equestris
TATATATATCACATATAATAATATCTATTTTATTAACATCCCATTATCCCATTATGCTACACATAACAAGCAAAAAAAAAAAATATAAATCTAATTACACACTAACCTAAAGAAACCTAAATGTGTGCCAAATTATTACATCTAGCGGGTAGCACATGTAAATATACTGAATGAATTGAGAGAATTAGATATTAAGAGATAAATATAA
>NW_018168288.1:0-208 GCF_001263595.1 Phalaenopsis equestris
GGGATGAACCAGACGGGGATGAAGACTCACGGTTGTTGGATGGCGCGTGTATCAAATGGGGGGTTGAGATGAAGCTAGGCGGGAGATCCCAACATAAAGCGCAGGCCACGTGGCGCTGACTCAGAAGGCGGTGCCAAATGGGGAGCAGTCCCATGGAGACTTCAGAGCTGCCAAGGATTGTGTGGCGCCACGTGGTTTAAGTAGGAAA
>NW_018168289.1:0-208 GCF_001263595.1 Phalaenopsis equestris
TGAGTTTACTTTGTTCTACCTTTAATTAACCGAACACTAAGATAACTGATAGGTAGAGATGCTAGGCTAAAACCAATGTACTGGGCAATCCAATGCTTAATCAGTGGAAGAGTGTGTGAGCTGGTAAGAATTTGACATTTCTGTTTATTAAGATTCATACGTGATGCCTTTCAGAAATGTTTGAGTCCTTGATAAAGTGTCTTCACTG
>NW_018168290.1:0-208 GCF_001263595.1 Phalaenopsis equestris
CCTGACCTCCCTGAGCTCAGAGGTGACCAAACTCTAGCCAGCCACCACCTCAGCCAAAATGGCTTAAAACTAAAATTTGAACTCTCTGACTTAGCTCACTCCAATTAGACGATTGTGCTTTTCTTCCCTTTACCTCAGCAAGCTTTAGCACCCATCAAACCACCTTGAGCTCCACCAGGCAGCCATGGTTTTAAATTGACCCCTCCAC
>NW_018168291.1:0-208 GCF_001263595.1 Phalaenopsis equestris
TTTTGAGTTTGTTTCTCTTGAGTTTGAGGTTTCTTTGTCTTTGCTTGCGCAACACGACTATCCTTGTCTCCACCAGTTGCCTTCACATCCCCATGGAGTTTCACACTATGCACAAAATCTTACAAATTTTCTTCACTGATGTCAATCCTGGCTTGTCACATATCTATAAGCTTAACTCCACAAATTCTCTACACTATTTTCATGTTGT
>NW_018168292.1:0-208 GCF_001263595.1 Phalaenopsis equestris
ACTCCTAACATAGTTTGCGTTAGGAGTCCAATGGTGGAGGCGCCACGTGTCAAGTGGGCCCCACCGCAATACATTGACATTGACCAGTTTTAAGAATGATGTGGCCCGCTTGACACATGACGCCCCATCATTGGACTCTGAATGCATCCAGAGCCATGATATAATATTTTTTCTATGATGACAGTGAAGATCATATAATATAATTTTG
>NW_018168293.1:0-208 GCF_001263595.1 Phalaenopsis equestris
TTGTGGTTTAGTTTTGTTGCCACCTAGCTGTTAGGGGTGTGCGTTATTTGGTCAAAACCGAAAAACTTAATCGAACCAAACAAGTTTTGATTGCATAATGTAGAGGTCAATTTACTTAAGAAGAGTAGGATTAGCATATTAAATTAGCCATTATGGAATATTCAATCGAAGAACTAGTTTGATAGTTTTAAAATAGCAATGACCTATA
>NW_018168294.1:0-208 GCF_001263595.1 Phalaenopsis equestris
GATGCCTCTGTTAGAGGAGAGTCTTCATGGTTCTTGTCATATGAAAAATTTGGGGTCTTTAAATTATTTCTTAGGTTGAGAGGTTCACTCTTCTCCCACTAGTATTTTTCTTTATCAGCATAACTGTACTAAGAAACTCATTGCTTTGGCTGTTCTCCAAGAGGGTCATCCTGTTAATACTTCTTTGGAGGTGAATGTTAAATATCAA
>NW_018168295.1:0-208 GCF_001263595.1 Phalaenopsis equestris
TTTGATAAAAATGAAAAATATAGGTTGGAGTTTTATCATGACCTTAGATATATGAGTGTGAATTTGAAAATTTGGTGAAAGAGAGCGCTTAATTTATAAATAACAAAGTTTTAGGGTCTGTTTGGGGCAGCTGCACCTTATTAATAAGCTATCGATCCGCGGCTGTCCCAAAAAGTTGTTGCAGATAAGCTAGTTTTCTGTTTGTTTA
>NW_018168296.1:0-208 GCF_001263595.1 Phalaenopsis equestris
TGTTAACTTTACATTTCATAGAGCATTCTTTAGCATCACATTATTTATGGTATGCATAATGCTTAGCTAAAAACTACATAAATTCAAAAAAAAATACATTTTCTTGGATCTTATATTTATCATACTCATCAAGCAATAAAGAAGTTAATAATTGTTAACCTCGAAATATCTCTCACAATTAGGGTTGTAAACGAGCCGAGCTTGAGCG
>NW_018168297.1:0-208 GCF_001263595.1 Phalaenopsis equestris
GTATTTGTTAAAAAATTGAGTGCATTATAAAGGATATCAGAATCAAGTGATTTTACGTTCGTTATACTATGTTGTGTTAGAGTTGGAGCCCGATCTGCCTCCCAATTTATCGCTTCTGCTTGTGTCACGACCCTAACCCCGCTCCGCTTCCGATCGTGAAGCGTCGCGATCCCGCTCCTGTTCGCCAACCGTTGGCGCCAACCGCTCC
>NW_018168298.1:0-208 GCF_001263595.1 Phalaenopsis equestris
CACTTTATTCCAAGGTCAATTTTAAATTAAAAATTTTACATTGCGATGGCAGAGCAAAAGATCTTGCTAAGCTAGTAGTGGCAAAAATTGACCACCAACAAAAACAACAACAAAAGCTTTATCCCACTAAGTGGGGTTGGTGCACGGCCTCAACACAAAAGTGATCAGACCCACAACCACCATCTAAGTGAAGGAAGGGGAAAAACCA
>NW_018168299.1:0-208 GCF_001263595.1 Phalaenopsis equestris
AGGCTCAAGTAATCTTAAATTTGAATTTGAAAGATCCTTCATAAAAAATACATCAAAATTCATGCTTGATAAAAATTTATTGATCACACTGCAACAAAATGAGTTTTAACAAACCGGTGCCAAATTGCCCTTTCGAGCTCTCTCAATTGGCATTGCTATTAAATCACAAAACTAGAACTCCCACTTATGGAGGCTCTCATTTGACAGC
>NW_018168300.1:0-208 GCF_001263595.1 Phalaenopsis equestris
ATTAATTCAAGCAGGAGTAAATGGTACAACCTTACAATGAACAAACAAAACTCCTTAGGTAATTCCATGTAAATTAGCATATAATTAATTTACTACTGGTACAACAATTGCAGCAGCAGTGTAGCATAGAACTTCCCAACATCTTTTTAAAGTGATTTTATCAATATGAGAATTTTGATTAATCAATCCATGATTGACAAAGCCTCTC
>NW_018168301.1:0-208 GCF_001263595.1 Phalaenopsis equestris
AAATACAGGAAAATCGCAAACGGTACGGTCCTCCGCGAAGACGAATAAGCGAGCGTTCCTTCACGTTCACTCTCATCCTACTACGCACTGATCACGTGCGTCTCACTCGCCCCCGTCGCATTCGGCGTTCCAGCGATGGCCCCTCAACTTGGACGTCAAGTTGCCTGCACGGAGAGGGGTTGGAAAAATATGAGGATATATTTATAAA
>NW_018168302.1:0-208 GCF_001263595.1 Phalaenopsis equestris
GAGGAAGGAAAAAGGCAATGTCACGGGTAGCTCGCGCGAGGGTTAATGCGGGTTAATGCGGACAAAAAAATCGCGAAACGCGGACCGCGGAGGTCAGCCCGCGGTCCGCGTGTTTTAGAAAATTAAAAACGCGTTTTTTAATAATTTGTCCATAAGTGCAAACCAAACAGTTTGGCGGCGTTTTCAAAACCCCGCCCGCACTTATAAG
>NW_018168303.1:0-208 GCF_001263595.1 Phalaenopsis equestris
AAAAAATAAAAATAAATAAATAAATATATATATATCCATAATGATTCATTTCTTGGGAAAATATTTCCAAAAGTTTACCTCATATGAAAATACTTACTTTTGGCTATGAAATACATATTTAAGTCAACCATAATTATTATTGATTTAAAAAGAGTTGAACAAGCATCGAATAAGTTTGAACTCGATGTGAATGATATTCTAGAAAAAA
>NW_018168304.1:0-208 GCF_001263595.1 Phalaenopsis equestris
ATAATAATAATAATATATTAATATCATCTTTATCCATTCAATCATTAATATTTTAATTTAAAATAGTATTTTGGAATATTTTGAACAATATTTTAAATAAAAAATTTAAGGCATGTTTTTTCTATGGTTAATTTGTTTAAACTTTATTCATAGAATGAACCAACTATTTACAGAATTGGGTCTCTGTACATTTAAACTCTGTGCTCCA
>NW_018168305.1:0-208 GCF_001263595.1 Phalaenopsis equestris
ATAATAATAATAATATATTAATATCATCTTTATCCCTTCAATCATTAATATTTTAATTTAAAATAATATTTTGGAATATTTTGAACAATATTCTAAATAAAAATTTTAAGACATGTTTTTTCTATGGTTAATTTATTTAACCTTTATTCATAGAATGAACCAACTATTTACATAATTGGGTCTCTGTACATTTAAACTCTGTGCTCCA